>NC_057805.1:199098108-199398108 GCF_018294505.1 Triticum aestivum
AAACTCGTCTGAAATTCATGAAACTTGGCATGCGATCATGGAGCGGTATCAACATGTCGTGGTACAAATTTTGTCCCATTTGGCGTAGGTTTGGGTATATGCTTCTCACAAACTGGAGCTTCTCACAACAAGCATGATGGTTTTCGGTAGGGATCGTCCCACCTCTGGGGACGAAACGATATCCATTTCCTCTTATTGCTTTCAATTTTTTTTCTCGTGTCAACATAGAACAACAGGAGTGTTGTGTGAAGTTTTTTGATTTTTGGGGTTCGTTTGGACATTTTTATGCATTAACTTAGTTTTCAATGCATTTTATGTGCGTAATTCAAATTTGAACTACATGCACATGCTCTAGTGCAGATAAATTAGTTGAAAAAATCAAATCTGTGTCCTTGGGTGCATGCTTAGGTCCCATGCAAGTAATGGGAATGAATTTCAAACACCGGGGCACCGTTGATTGCCGGCAAAACATTGAGATGCCTGGTTTTTAAATTCTAGTAAATCCAAAACTCGTCTGAAATTCATGAAACTTGGCATGCTATGATGGAGCGGTATCAACATGCTGTGGTACATATTTTGTCCCATTTGGGGTAGGTTTGGGTATATGCTTCTGACAAACTGGAGCTTCTCACAACAAGCATGATGGTTTTCGTTAGGGAACGGCCCACCTTTGGGGATGAAACGATATCCATTGCCTCTTATTGCTTTCAATTTTTTTTTCTCGTGTCAACATTGAACAACAAGAGTGTTGTGTGGATTTTTGTGATTTTTCGGGGTTCGTTTGGACATTTTTGTGCACTAACTAAGTTTTAAATGCATTTTGTGTGCATTATTCAAATTCGAACTACATGCACATGCTCCAGTGCATATAAATTGGTTGAAAAATCAAATCTGTGTCCTTGGGTGCATGCTTAGGTCCCATACAAGAAATGGGAATGAATTTCAAACACCGGGGCACCGTTGATTGCCGGCAAAACATTGAGATGCCTGGTTTTTAAATTCTAGTAAATCCAAAACTCGTCTGAAATTCATGAAAGTTGGCATGCTATCATGGAGCGGTATCAACATGTCGTGGTACAAATTTTGTCCCATTTGGGGCAGGTTTGGGTATATGCTTCTCGCAAACTGGAGCTTATCACAACAAGCATGATGGTTTTCGTTACGGAACGTCCCACCTTTGGGGACGAAACGATATCCATTGCCTCTTATTGCTTTTAATTTTTTTTCTCGTGTCAACATAGAACAACTGGAGTGTTGTGTGAATTTTGGTGATTTTTCGGGGTTCGTTTGGACATTTTTATGCATTGAGTGAGTTTTCATTGCATTTTATGTGCATAATTCAAATTTGAACTACATGCACATGCTCTAGTGCATATAAATTGGTTGAAAAATCAAATCTGTGTCCATGGGTGCATGCTTAGGTCCCATGCAAGAAATGGGAATGAATTTCAAACACCGGGGCACCGTTGATTGCCGGCAAAACATTGAGATGCCTGGTTTCTAAATTCTAGTAAATCGAAAACTCGTCTGAAATTCATGAAACTTGGCATGCTATCATGGAGCAGCATCAACATGCCGTGGTACAAATTTTATCCCATTTGGGGCAGGTTTGGGTATATGCTTCTCACAAACTGGAGCTTCTCACAACAAGCATGATGGTTTTCGGTAGGGAACGTCCCACCTTTGGGGACGAAACAATATCCATTGCCTCTTATTGCTTTCAAATTTTTTTCTCGTGTCAACATAGAACAACAGGAGTGTTGTGTAAATTTTTGTGACTTTTCGGGGTTCGTTTGGACATTTTTTTTGCATTAACTGAGTTTTCAATGCATTTGATGTGGCTAATTCAAATTTAAACTACATGCACATGCTCCAGTGCATATAAATTGGTTGAAAAAACAAATCTTTGTCCTTGGGTGCATGCTTAGGTCCCATGCAAGAAATGGGAATGAATTTCAAACACCAGGGCACCGTTGATTGCCGGCAAAACATTGAGATGCCTGGTTTTTAAATTCTAGTAAATCCAAAACTCTTCTGAAATTCATCAAAATTGGCATGCTATCATGGAGCGGCATCAACATGTCGTGGTACAAATTTTGTCCCATTTGGGGGCAGGTTTGGGTATATGCTTCTCGCAAACCGGAGCTTCTCACAAAAAGCATGATGGCTTTCGGTAGGCAACGTCCCACCTTTGGGGACGAAACGATATCCATTGCCTCTTATTGCTTTCAAATTTTTTCTCGTGTCAACATAGAACAACAGGAGTGTTGTGTGAATTTTTGTGATTTTTCGGGGTCGTTTGGACATTTTTATGCATTAACTGAGTTTTCAATGCATTTTATGTGCATAATTCAAATTTGAACTACATGCACATGCTCCAGTGCATATAATTTGGTTGGAAAATCAAATCTGTGTCCTTGGCTGCATGCTTAGGTCCCAGGCATGAAATGGGAATGAAAATTCAAACACCGGGGCACCGCTGATTGCCGGCAAAACATTTAGATGCCTGGTTTTTAGATTCTAGTAAATCCTAAACTCGTCTGAAATTCATGAAACTTGGCATGCTATCATGGAGCGGCATCAACATGCCGTGGTACAAAGTTTGTGCCATTTGGGGCAGGTTTGGGTATATGCTTCTCACAAACTGGAGCTTCTCACAACAAGCATGATGGTTTTTGGTAGGGAACGTCCCACCTTTGGGGACGGAACGATATCCATTGCCTCTTATTGATTTCAAATTTTTTTCTCGTGTCAACATAGAACAACAGGAGTGTTGTGTGAATTTTTGTGAATTTTCAGTGTTTGTTTGGACATTTTTATGCATTAACTTAGTATTCAATGCATTTTATGTGCATAATTCAAATTTGAACTACATGCACATGCTCAAGTCCATATAAATTGATTGAAAAACCAAATCTGTGTCCTTGGCTGCATGCTTAGGTCCCATGCAAGAAATGGGAATGAAAATTCAAACACCGGGGCACCGTTGATTGCCGGCAAAACATTGAGATGCTTGGTTTTTAGATTCTAGTAAATCCAAAACTCATCTGAAATTCATGAAAACTTGGCATGCTATCATGGAGCGGTATCAACATGCCGTGGTACAAATTTTGTCCCATTTGGCGTAGGTTTGGGTATATGCTTCTCACAAACTGGAGCTTCTCACAACAAGCATGATGGTTTTCGTTAGGGAACGTCCCACCTTTGGGGATTAAATGATATCCATTGCCTCTTATTGCTTTCAATTTTTTTTTCTGGTGTCAACATTGAACAACAAGAGTGTTGTGTGGATTTTTGTGATTTTTCGGGGTTCGTTTGGACATTTTTATGCATTAACTGAGTTTTCAATGCATTTTTGTGTGCATAATTCAAATTTGAACTACATGCACATGCTCTAGTGCATATAAATTGGTTGAAAAATCAAATCTGTGTCCTTGGGTGCATGCTTAGGTCCCATACAAGAAATGGGAATGAATTTCAAACACCGGGGCACCGTTGATTGCCGGCAAAACATTGAGATGCCTGGTTTTTAAATTCTAGTAAATCCAAAGCTCGTCTCAAATTCATGAAAGTTGGCATGCTATCATGGAGCGGTATCAACATGCTGCGGTACAAATTTTGTCCCATTTGGGGCAGGTTTGGGTATATGCTTCTCACAAACTGGAGCTTCTCACAACAAGCATGATGGTTTTCGTTAGGGAACCTCCCACCTTTGGGGACGAAACGATATCCATTGCCTCTTATTGCTTTTAAATTTTTTTCTCATGTCAACATAGAACAACAGGAGTGTTGTGTGAATTTTTGTGATTTCTGGGGTTCGTTTGGACATTTTTATGCATTAACTGAGTTTTCAATGCATTTTATGTGCATAATTCAAATTTGAACTACATGCACATGCTCTAGTGCATATAAATTGGTTGAAAAATGAAATCTGTGTCCTTGGGTGCATGCTTAGGTCCCATGCAAGAAAGGGGAATGAATTTCAAACACCGCGGCACCGTTGATTGCCGGCAAAACATTGAGATGCCTGGTTTTTAAATTCTAGTAAATGCAAAACTCGTCTGAAATTCATGAAACTTGGCATGCGATCATGGAGCGGTATCAACATGTCGTGGTACAAATTTTGTCCCATTTGGCGTAGGTTTGGGTATATGCTTCTCACAAACTGGAGCTTCTCACAACAAGCATGATGGTTTTCGGTAGGGATCGTCCCACCTCTGGGGACGAAACGATATCCATTTCCTCTTATTGCTTTCAATTTTTTTTCTCGTGTCAACATAGAACAACAGGAGTGTTGTGTGAAGTTTTTTGATTTTTGGGGTTCGTTTGGACATTTTTATGCATTAACTTAGTTTTCAATGCATTTTATGTGCGTAATTCAAATTTGAACTACATGCACATGCTCTAGTGCAGATAAATTAGTTGAAAAAATCAAATCTGTGTCCTTGGGTGCATGCTTAGGTCCCATGCAAGTAATGGGAATGAATTTCAAACACTGGGGCACCGTTGATTGCCGGCAAAACATTGAGATGCCTGGTTTTTAAATTCTAGTAAATCCAAAACTCGTCTGAAATTCATGAAACTTGGCATGCTATGATGGAGCGGTATCAACATGCCGTGGTACATATTTTGTCCCATTTGGGGTAGGTTTGGGTATATGCTTCTGACAAACTGGAGCTTCTCACAACAAGCATGATGGTTTTCGTTAGGGAACGGCCCACCTTTGGGGATGAAACGATATCCATTGCCTCTTATTGCTTTCAATTTTTTTTCTCGTGTCAACATTGAACAACAAGAGTGTTGTGTGGATTTTTGTGATTTTTCGGGGTTCGTTTGGACATTTTTGTGCACTAACTAAGTTTTAAATGCATTTTGTGTGCATAATTCAAATTTGAACTACATGCACATGCTCCAGTGCATATAAATTGGTTGAAAAATCAAATCTGTGTCCTTGGGTGCATGCTTAGGTCCCATACAAGAAATGGGAATGAATTTCAAATACCGGGGCACCATTGATTGCCGGCAAAACATTGAGATGCCTGGTTTTTAAATTCTAGTAAATCCAAAACTCGTCTGAAATTCATGAAAGTTGGCATGCTATCATGGAGCGGTATCAACATGTCGTGGTACAAATTTTGTCCCATTTGGGGCAGGTTTGGGTATATGCTTCTCGCAAACTGGAGCTTATCACAACAAGCATGATGGTTTTCGTTACGGAACGTCCCACCTTTGGGGACGAAACGATATCCATTGCCTCTTATTGCTTTTAATTTTTTTTCTCGTGTCAACATAGAACAACTGGAGTGTTGTGTGAATTTTGGTGATTTTTCGGGGTTCGTTTGGACATTTTTATGCATTGAGTGAGTTTTCATTGCATTTTATGTGCATAATTCAAATTTGAACTACATGCACATGCTCTAGTGCATATAAATTGGTTGAAAAATCAAATCTGTGTCCATGGGTGCATGCTTAGGTCCCATGCAAGAAATGGGAATGAATTTCAAACACCGGGGCACCGTTGATTGCCGGCAAAACATTGAGATGCCTGGTTTCTAAATTCTAGTAAATCGAAAACTCGTCTGAAATTCATGAAACTTGGCATGCTATCATGGAGCAGCATCAACATGCCGTGGTACAAATTTTATCCCATTTGGGGCAGGTTTGGGTATATGCTTCTCACAAACTGGAGCTTCTCACAACAAGCATGATGGTTTTCGGTAGGGAACGTCCCACCTTTGGGGACGAAACAATATCCATTGCCTCTTATTGCTTTCAAATTTTTTTCTCGTGTCAACATAGAACAACAGGAGTGTTGTGTAAATTTTTGTGACTTTTCGGGGTTCGTTTGGACATTTTTTTTGCATTAACTGAGTTTTCAATGCATTTGATGTGGCTAATTCAAATTTAAACTACATGCACATGCTCCAGTGCATATAAATTGGTTGAAAAAACAAATCTTTGTCCTTGGGTGCATGCTTAGGTCCCATGCAAGAAATGGGAATGAATTTCAAACACCAGGGCACCGTTGATTGCCGGCAAAACATTGAGATGCCTGGTTTTTAAATTCTAGTAAATCCAAAACTCTTCTGAAATTCATCAAAATTGGCATGCTATCATGGAGCGGCATCAACATGTCGTGGTACAAATTTTGTCCCATTTGGGGGCAGGTTTGGGTATATGCTTCTCGCAAACCGGAGCTTCTCACAAAAAGCATGATGGCTTTCGGTAGGCAACGTCCCACCTTTGGGGACGAAACGATATCCATTGCCTCTTATTGCTTTCAAATTTTTTCTCGTGTCAACATAGAACAACAGGAGTGTTGTGTGAATTTTTGTGATTTTTCGGGGTCGTTTGGACATTTTTATGCATTAACTGAGTTTTCAATGCATTTTATGTGCATAATTCAAATTTGAACTACACGCACATGCTCCAGTGCATATAATTTGGTTGGAAAATCAAATCTGTGTCCTTGGCTGCATGCTTAGGTCCCAGGCATGAAATGGGAATGAAAATTCAAACACCGGGGCACCGCTGATTGCCGGCAAAACATTTAGATGCCTGGTTTTTAGATTCTAGTAAATCCTAAACTCGTCTGAAATTCATGAAACTTGGCATGCTATCATGGAGCGGCATCAACATGCCGTGGTACAAAGTTTGTGCCATTTGGGGCAGGTTTGGGTATATGCTTCTCACAAACTGGAGCTTCTCACAACAAGCATGATGGTTTTTGGTAGGGAACGTCCCACCTTTGGGGACGAAACGATATCCATTTCCTTTTATTGCCTTCAAATTTTTTTCTCATGTCAACATAGAAAAACAGGAGTGTTGTGTGAATTTCTGTGATTTTTCGGGGTTCATTTGGACATTTATATGCATTAACTGAGTTTTCAATGCATTTTATGTGCATAATTCAAATTTGAACTACATGCACATGCTCCAGTGCATATAAATTGGTTGAAAAATCAAATCTGTGTCCTTGGGTGCATGCTTAGGTCCCATGCAAGAAATGGGAATGAATTTCAAACACCGGGGCACCGTTGATTGCCGGCAAAACATTGAGATGCCTGGTTTTTAAATTCTAGTAAATCCAAAACTATTATGATATTCATGAAACTTGGCATGCTATCACGGAGCGGCATCAACATGTCGTGGTACAAATTTTGTCCCATTTGGGGCAGGCTTGGGTATATGCTTCTCACAAACTGGAGCTTCTCACAACAAGCATGATGGTTTTCGTTAGGGAACGTCCCACCTTTGGGGATTAAATGATATCCATTGCCTCTTATTGCTTTCAAATTTTTTTTCTGGTGTCAACATAGAACAACAGGAGTGTTGTGTGAATTTTTGTGATTTTGCGGGGTTCGTTTGGACATTTTTATGCATTAACAGAGTTTTCATTGCATTTTATGTGCATAATTCAAATTTGAACTACATGCACATGCTCTAGTGCATATAAATTCGTTGAAAAGTCAAATCTGTGTCCTTGGGTGCATGCTTAGGTCCCATGCAAGAAATGGGAATGAATTTCAAACACCGGGGCACCGTTGATTGCCGGCAAAACATTGAGATGACTGGTTTTTAAATTCTAGTAAATCCAAAACTCGTCTGAAATTCATGAAACTTGGCATGCTATCATGGAGCGGCATCAACATGCGGTGGTACAAATTTTGTCCCATTTGGGGTAGGTTTGGGAATAACTTCTCACAAACTGGAGCTTCTCACAACAAGCATGATGGTTTTCGTTAGGGAACGTCCCACCTTTGGGGACGAAACGATATCCATTACCTCTTATTGCTTTCAATTTTTTTTCTCATGTCAACATAGAACAAAAGGAGTGTTGTGTGAAGTTTTCTTATTTTTGGGGTTCGTTTGGACATTTTTATGCATTAACTTAGTTTTCAATGCATTTTATGTGCGTAATTCAAATTTGAACTACATGCACATGCTCCAGTGCAGATAAATTAGTTGAAAAAATCAAATCTGTGTCCTTGGGTGCATGCTTAGTTCCCATGCAAGAAATGGGAATGAATTTCAAACACCGGGGCACCGTTGATTGCCGGCAAAACATTGAGATGCCTGGTTTTTAAATTCTAGTAAATCGAAAACTCGTCTGAAATTCATGAAACATGGTATGCTATCATGGAGCGGTATCAACATGCCGTGGTACAAATTTTTTCCCATTTGGGGTAGGTTTGGGTATATGCTTCTCACAAACTGGAGCTTCTCACAACAAGCTTGATGGTTTTCGTTAGGGAACGTCCCACCTTTGGGGATGAAATGATATCCATTGCCTCTTATTGCTTTCAATTTTTTTTCTCGTGTCAACATTGAACAACAAGAGTGTTGTGTGGATTTTTGTGATTTTCCGGGGTTCGTTTGGATTTTTTTATGCATTAACTGAGTTTTCATTACATTTTATGTGCATAATTCAAATTTGAACTACATGCACATGCTCCAGTGCATATAACTTGGTTGAAAAATCAAATCTGTGTCCATGGTGCATGCTTAGGTCCCATGCAAGAAATGGGAATGAATTTCAAACACCGGGGCACCGTTCATTGCCGGCAAAACACTGAGATGCCTTGTTTTTAGATTCTAGTAAATCCAAAACTCGTCTGAAATTCATGAAAGTTGGCATGCTATCATGGAGCGGTATCAACATACCGTGGTACAAATTTTGTCCCATTTGGGGCAGGTTTGGGTATATGCTTCTCACAAACTGGAGCTTCTCACAACAAGCATGATGGTTTTCGTTAGGGAACGTCCCACCTTTGGGGACGAAACAATATCCATTGCCTCTTATTGCTTTTAAATTTTTTTCTCGTGTCAACATAGAACAACAGGAGTGTTGTGTGAATTTTTGTGATTTTTCGGGGTTCGTTTGGACATTTTTTTGCATTAACTGAGTTTTCAATGCATTTTGTGTGCATAATTCAAATTTGAACTAGATGCACATGCTCTAGTGCATATAAATTGGTTGAAACATCAAATCTGTGTCCTTGGGTGCATGCTTAGGTCCCATGCAAGAAATGGGAATGAATTTCAAACACCGGGGCACCGTTGATTGCGGGCAAAACATTGAGATGCCTGGTTATTAAATTCTAGTAAATCCAAAACTCGTCTGAAATTCATGAAAGTTGGCATGCTATCATGGAGCGGTATCAACATGCCGTGGTACAAATTTTGTCCCATTTGGGGTATGTTTGGGTATATGCTTCTCACAAACTGGAGCTTCTCACAACAAGCATGATGGCTTTCGTTAGGGAACGTCCCACCTTTGGGGACGAAACGATATCCATTGCCTCTTATTGCTTTTAATTTTTTTTCTCGTGTCAACATAGAACAACTGGAGTGTTGTGTGAATTTTTGTGATTTTTCGGTGTTCGTTTGGACATTTTTATGCATTAACTGAGTTTTCATTGCATTTTATGTGCATAATTCAAATTTGAACTACATGCACATGCTCTAGTGCAGATAAATTGGTTGAAAAATCAAATCTCTGTTCATGGGTGCATGCTTAGGTCCCATGCAAGAAATGGGAATGAATTTCAAACACCGGGGCACCGTTGATTGCCGGCAAAACATTGAGATGCCTGGTTTTTAAATTCTAGTAAATCCAAAACTCGTCTGAAATTCATGAAACTTGGCATGCTATCATGGAGCGGTATCAACATGCCGTGGTACAAATTTTGTCCCATTTGAGGTAGGTTTGGGTATATGCTTCTCACAAACTGGCGCTTCTCACAACAAGCATGATGGTTTTCGTTAGGGAACGTCCCACCTTTGGGGACGAAACGATACACATTGCCTCTTACTGCTTTTAAATTTGTTTCTCGTGTCAACATAGAACAACAGGAGTGTTGTGTGAATTTTTGTGATTTTTCGGGGTTCGTTTGGACATTTTTATGCATTAACTTAGTTTCCAATGCATTTTTTGTGCGTAATTCAAATTTGAACTACATGCACATGCTCCAGTGCATATAAATTGGTTGAAAAATCAAATATGTGTCCTTGGGTGCGTGCTTAGGTCCCATGCAAGTAATGGGAATGAATTTCAAACACCGGGGCACCGTTGATTGCCGGCAAAACATTGAGATGCCTGGTTTTTAAATTCTAGTAACTCAAAAACTCGTCTGAAATTCATGAAACATGGCATGCTATCATGGAGCGGCATCAACATGCGGTGGTACAAATTTTGTCCCATTTGGGGCAGGTTTGGGTATAACTTCTCACAAACTGGAGCTTCTCACAACAAGCATGATGGTTTTCGTTAGGGAACGTCGCACCTTTGGGGACGAAACGATATCCATTGCCTCTTATTGCTTTTAATTTTTGTTCTCGTATCAACATAGAAGAACAGGAGTGTTGTGTGAAGTTTTTTGATTTTTGGGGTTCGTTTGGACATTTTTATGCATTAACTTAGTTTCCAATGCATTTTATGTGCGTAATTCAAATTTGAACTACATGCACATGCTCCAGTGCAGATCAATTAGTTGAAAAAATCAAATGTGTCCTTGGGTACATGCTTAGGTCCCATGCAAGTAATGGCAATGAATTTCAAACACCGGGGCACCGTTGATTGCCGGCAAAACATTGAGATGCCTGGTTTTTAAATTCTAGTAAATCCAAAACTCGTCTGAAATTCATGAAACACGGCATGCTATCATGGAGCGGTATCAACATGCTATGGTACAAATTTTGTCCCATTTGGGGTAGGTTTGGGTATATGCTTCTCACAAACTGGAGCTTCTACAACAAGCATGCTGGTTTTCGTTATGGAACGTCCCACCTTTGGGGACGAAATGATATCCTTTGCCTCTTATTGCTTTCAATTTTTTTTTCTCGTGTCAACATTGAACAACAAGAGTGTTGTGTGGATTTTTGTGATTTTTCGGGGTTCGTTGTACATTTTTATGCATTAACTGTGTTTTCAATGCATTTTCTGTGCATAATTAAAATTTGAACTACATGCACATGCTCCAGTGCATATAAATATGTTGAAAAATCAAATCTGTGTCCTTGGGTGCATGCTTAGGTCCCATACAAGAAATGGGAATGAATTTCAAACACCTGGGCACCGTTGATTGCCGGCAAAACATTGAGATGCCTGGTTTTTAAATTCTAGTAAATCCAAAACTCGTCTGAAATTCATGAAAGTTGGCATGCTATCATGGAGCGGTATCAACATGCCGTGGTACAAATTTTGTCCCATTTGGGGCAGGTTTGGGTATATGCTTCTCACAAACTGGAGCTTCTCACAACAAGCATGATGGTTTTCATTAGGGACCGTCCCACCTTTGGTGACGAAACGATATCCATTGCCTGTTATTGCTTTCAAATTTTTTTCTCGTGTCAACATAGAACAACAGGAGTGTTGTGTGAATTTTTGTGATTTTTGGGGTTTGTTTGGACATTTTTATGCATTAACTGGGTTTTTATTGCATTTTATGTGCATAATTCAAATTTGAACTACATGCACATGCTCCAGTGCATATAAATTGGTTGAAAAATCAAATCTGTGTCCTTGGGTGCATGCTTAGGTCCCATGCAAGAAATGGGAATGAAAATTCAAACAACGGGGCACCGTTGATTGCCGGCAAAACATTGAGATGCCTGGTTTTTAGATTCTAGTAAATCCAAAACTCGTCTGAAATTCATGAAACTTGGCATGCTATCATGGAGCGGCATCAACATGTCGTGGTAGAAATTTTGTCCCATTTGGGGCAGGTTTGGGTATATGCTTCTCACAAACTAGAGCTTCTCACAACAAGCATGACGGTTTTCGTTAGGGAACGTCCCACCTTTGGGGACGAAACGATATCCAGTGCCACTTATTGCTTTCAAATTTTTTTCTCGTGTCAACATTTAACAACAGGAGTGTTGTGTGAATTTTTGTGATTTTTCGGGGTTTGTTTGGACATTTTTATGCATTCACTGAGTTTTTCAATGCAATTTATGTGCATAATTCAAATTTGAACTACGTGCACATGCTCCAGTGCATATAAATTGGTTGAAAAATCAAATCTGTGTCCTTGGGTGCATGCTTAGGTCCCATGCAAGAAATGGGAATGAAAATTCAAACAACGGGGCACCGTTGATTGCCGGCAAAACATTGAGATGCCTGGTTTTTTGATTCTAGTAAATCCAAAACTCGTCTGAAATTCTTGAAACTTGGCATGCTATCATGGAGCGGCATCAACATGCCGTGGTAGAAATTTTGTCCCATTTGGGGCAGGATTTGGTATATGCTTCTCACAAACCGGAGCTTCTGCCAACAAGCATGATGGTTTTCGGTAGGGAACGTCCCACCGTTGGGGACGAAAAGATATCCATTGCCTCTTATTGCTTTCAAATTTTTTTCTCGTGTCAACATAGCACAACAGGAGTGTTGTGTGAATTTTTGTGATTTTTCGGGGTTTGTTTGGACATTTTTATGCATTAACTGAGTTTTCAATGCATTTTATGTGCATAATTCAAATTTGAACTACATGCACATGCTCCAGTGCATATAAATTGGTTGAAAAATCAAATATGTGTCCTTGGGTGCATGCTTAGGTCCAATGCAAGAAATGGGAATGAAAATTCAAACAACGGGGCACCGTTGATTGCCGGCAAAACATTGAGATGCCTGGTTTTTAGATTCTAGTAAATCCAAAACTCGTCTGAAATTCATGAAACTTGGCATGCGATCATGGAGCGGTATCAACATGCCGTGGTACAAATTTTGTCCCATTTGGGGCAGGTTTGGGTATAACTTCTCACAAACTGGAGCTTCTCACAACAAGCATGATGGTTTTCGTTAGGGAACGTCCCACGTTTAGGGACGAAATGAAATCCATTGCCTCTTATTGCTTTCAATTTTTTTTTCTCGTGTCAACATAGAACAACAGGAGTGTTGTGTGAAGTTTTGTGATTTTTGGGGTTCGTTTGTACATTTTTATGCATTAACTTAGTTTTCAATACATTTTATGTGCGTAATTCAAATTTGAACTACATGCACATGCTCCAGTGCAGATAAATTAGTTGAAAAATAAAATCTGTGTCCTTGGGTGCATGCTTAGGTCCCATACAAGAAATGGGAATGAATTTCAAACGCCGGGGCACCGTTGATTGCCGGCAAAACATTGAGATGCCTGGTTTTTAAATTTTAGTAAATCCAAAACTCGTCTGAAATTCATGGAAATTGGCATGCTATCATGGAGCAGTATCAACATGCCGTGGTACAAATTTTGTCCCATTTGGGGTAGGTTTGGGTATATGCTTCTCACAAACTAGAGCTTCTCACAACAAGCATGATGGTTTCCGTTAGGGAACGTCCCACCTTTGGGGACGAAATGATATCCATTGCCTCTTATTGCATTCAATTTTTTTTCTTGTGTCAACATTGAACAACAAGAGTGTTGTGTGGATTTTTGTGATTTTTTGGGGTTCGTTTGGACATTTTTATGCATTAACTGAGTTTTCATTGCATTTTATGTGCATAATTCAAATTTGAACTACATGCACATGCTCCAGTGCATATAAATTGGTTGAAAAATCAAATCTGTGTCCTTGGGTGCATGCTTAGGTCCCATACAAGAAATGGGAATGAATTTCAAACACCGGTGCACCGTTGATTGCCGGCAAAACATTGAGATGCCTGGTTTTTAAATTCTAGTAAATCCAAAACTCGTCTGAAATTCATGGAACTTGGCATGCTATCATGGAGCGGTATCAACATGCCGTGGTACAATTTTTGTCCCATTTGGGGCAGGTTTGGGTATATGCTTCTCACAAACTGGAGCTTCTCACAACAAGCATGATGGTTTTCATTAGGGACCGTCCCACCTTTGGGGACGAAACGATATCCATTGCCTGTTATTGCTTTCAAATTTTTTTCTCGTGTCAACATAGAACAACAGGAGTGTTGTGTGAATTTTTGGGGTTTGTTTGGACATTTTTATGCATTAACTGGGTTTTTATTGCATTTTATGTGCATAATTCAAATTTGAACTACATGCACATGCTCCAGTGCATATAAATTGGTTGAAAAATCAAATCTGTGTCCTTGGGTGCATGCTTAGGTCCCATGCAAGAAATGGGAATGAAAATTCAAACAACGGGGCACCGTTGATTGCTGGCAAAACATTGAGATGCCTGGCTTTTAGATTCTAGTAAATCCAAAACTCGTCTGAAATTCATGAAACTTGGCATGCTATCATGGAGCGGCATCAACATGTCGTGGTACAAATTTTGTCCCATTTGGGGCATCTTTGGGTATTTGCTTCTTTCAAACCGGAGCTTCTCACAACAAGCACGATGGTTTTCGGTAGGGAACGTCCCACCTTTGGGGACGAAACAATATCCATTGCCTCTTATTGCTTTCAAATTTTTTTCTCGTGTCAACATAGAACAACAGGAGTGTTGTGTGAATTTTAGTGATTTTTGGGGTTCGTTTGGACATTTTTATGCATAAACTGAGTTTTCAATGCATTTTATGTGCATAATTCAAATTTGAACTACATGCACATGCTCTTGTGCACAAAAATTGGTTGAAAAATCAAATCTGTGTCCTTGGGTGCATGCTTAGGTCCCATGCAAGAAATGGGAATGAATTTCAAACACCAGGGCACCTTTGATTGCCGGCAAAACATTGAGATGCCTGGTTTTTAAATTCTAGTAAATCCAAAACTCGTCTGAAATTCATGAAACTTGGCATGCTATCATGGAGCGGTATCAACATGCCGTGGTACAAATTTTGTCCCATTTGGGGCAGGTTTGGGTATATGCTTCTCAGAAACTGGAGCTTCTCACAACAAGCATGATGGTTTTCGTTAGGGAATGTCCCACCTTTGGGGACGAAACGATATCCATTGCCTCTTATTGCTTTCAAAAATTTTTCTCGTGTCAACATAGCACAACAGGAGTGTTGTGTGAATTTTTGTGATTTTTAGGGGTTTGTTTGGACATTTTTATGCATTAACTGAGTTTTCAATGCATTTTATGTGCATAATTCAAATTTGAACTACATGCACATGCTCCAGTGCATATAAATTCGTTGAAAAATCAAATTTGTGTCCTTGGGTGCATGCTTAGGTCCCATGATGGAAATGGGAATGAAAATTCAAACAACGGGGCACCGTTGATTGCCGACAAAACATTGAGATGCCTGGTTTTTAGATTCTAGTAAATCCAAAACTCGTCTGAAATTCATGAAACTTGGCATGCTATCATGGACCGGCATCAACATGCCGTGGTACAAATTTTGTCCCATTTGGGGCAGGATTTGGTATATGCTTCTCACAAACCGGAGCTTCTGCCAACAAGCATGATGGTTTTCGGTAGGGAATGTCCCACCGTTGGGGACGAAAAGATATCCATTGCCTCTTATTGCTTTCAAATTTTTTTCTCGTGTCAACATAGCACAACAGGAGTGTTGTGTGAATTTTTGTGATTTTTCGGGGTTTGTTTGGACATTTTTATGCATTAACTGAGTTTTCAATGCATTTTATGTGCATAATTCAAATTTGAACTACTTGCACATGCTCCAATGCATATAAATTGGTTGAAAAATCAAATATGTGTCCTTGGGTGCATGCTTTCGTTTGGACATTTTTAGGCATAAACTGAGTTTTCAATGCATTTTATGTGCATAATTCAAATTTGAACTACATGCACATGCTCTTGTGCACATAAATTGGTTGAAAAATCAAATCTGTGTCCTTGGGTGCATGCTTAGGTCCCATGCAAGAAATGGGAATGAATTTCAAACACCAGGGCACCGTTGATTGCCGGCAAAACATTGAGATGCCTGGTTTTTAAATTCTAGTAAATCCAAAACTCGTCTGAAATTCATGAAACTTGGCATGCTATCATGCAGCGGTATCAACATGCCGTGGTACAAATTTTGTCCCATTTGGGGCAGGTTTGGGTATATGCTTCTCACAAACTGGAGCTTCTCACAACAAGCATGATGGTTTTCGTTAGGGAACGTCCCACCTTTGGGGACGAAACGATATCCATTGCCTCTTATTGCTTTCAAATTTTTTTCTCGTGTCAACATAGCACAACAGGAGTGTTGTGTGAATTTTTGTGATTTTTCGGGGTTTGTCTGGACATTTTTATGCATTAACTGAGTTTTCAATGCATTTTATGTGCATAATTCAAATTTGAACTACATGCACATGCTCCAGTGCATATAAATTCGTTGAAAAATCAAATTTGTGTCCTTGGGTGCATGCTTAGGTCCCATGCAAGAAATGGGAATGAAAATTCAAACAACGGGGCACCGTTGATTGCCGACAAAACATTGAGATGCCTGGTTTTTAGATTCTAGTAAATCCAAAACTCGGCTGAAATTCATGAAACTTGGCATGCTATCATGGACCGGCATCAACATGCCGTGGTACAAATTTTGTCCCATTTGGGGCAGGATTTGGTATATGCTTCTCACAAACCGGAGCTTCTGCCAACAAGCATGATGGTTTTCGGTTGGGAACGTCCCACCGTTGGGGACGAAAAGATATCCATTGCCTCTTATTGCTTTCAAATTTTTTCTCGTGTCAACATAGCACAACAGGAGTGTTGTGTGAATTTTTGTGATTTTTGGGGTTCGTTTGGACATTTTTATGCATAAACTCAGTTTTCAATGCATTTTATGTGCATAATTCAAATTTGACCTACATGCACATGCTCTTGTGCACATAAATTGGTTGAAAAATCAAATCTGTGTCCTTGGGTGCATGCTTAGGTCCCATGCAAGAAATGGGACTGAATTTCAAACACCAGGGCACCGTTGATTGCCGGCAAAACATTGAGATGCCTGGTTTTTAAATTCTAGTAAATCCAAAACTCGTCTGAAATTCATGAAACTTGGCATGCTATCATGGAGCGGTATCAACATGCCGTGGTACAAATTTTGTCCCATTTGGGGCAGGTTTGGGTATATGCTTCTCACAAACTGGAGCTTCTCACAACAAGCATGATGGTTTTCGTTAGGGAACGTCCCACCTTTGGGGACGAAACGATATCCATTGCCTCTTATTGCTTTCAAATTTTTTTCTCGTGTCAACATAGAACAACAGGAGTGTTGTGTGAATTTTTGTGATTTTTCGGGGTTTGTTTGGACATTTTTATGCATTAACTGAGTTTTCAATGCATTTTATGTGCATAATTCAAATTTGAACTACATGCACATGCTCCAGTGCATATAAATTCGTTGAAAAATCAAATTTGTGTCCTTGGGTGCATGCTTAGGTCCCATGCAAGAAATGGGAATGAAAATTCAAACAACGGGGCACCGTTGATTGCCGACAAAACATTGAGATGCCTGGTTTTTAGATTCTAGTAAATCCAAAACTCGTCTGAAATTCATGAAACTTAGCATGCTATCATGGACCGGCATCAACATGCCGTGGTACAAATTTTGTCCCATTTGGGGCAGGATTTGGTATATGCTTCTCACAAACCGGAGCTTCTGCCAACAAGCATGATGGTTTTTGGTAGGGAACGTCCCACCGTTGGGGACGAAAAGATATCCATTGCCTCTTATTGCTTTCAAATTTTTTTCTCGTGTCAACATAGCACAACAGGAGTGTTGTGTGAATTTTTGTGATTTTTCGGGGTTTTTTTGGACATTTTTATGCATTAACTGAGTTTTCAATGCATTTTATGTGCATAATTCAAATTTGAACTACATGCACATGCTCCAGTGCATATAAATTGGTTGAAAAATCAAATATGTGTCCTTGGGTGCATGCTTAGGTCCCATGCAAGAAATGGGAATGAAAATTCAAACAATGGGGCACCGTTGATTGCCGGCAAAACATAGAGATGCCTGGTTTTTAGATTCTAGTAAATCCAAAACTCGTCTGAAATTCATGAAACTTGGCATGCTATCATGGAGCGGCATCAACATGTCGTGGTACAAATTTTGTCCCATTTGGGGCATGTTTGGGTATATGCTTCTCACAAACCGGAGCTTCTCACAACAAGCACGATGGTTTTATGTAGGGAACGTCCCACCTTTGGGGACGAAACAATATCCATTGCCTCTTATTGCCTTCAAATTTTTTTCTCGTGTCAACATAGAACAACAGGAGTGTTGTGTGAATTTTAGTGATTTTTCGGGGTTCGTTTGGACATTTTTATGCATAAACTGAGTTTTCAATGCATTTTATGTGCATAATTCAAATTTGAACTACATGCACATGCTCTAGTGCACATAAATTGGTTGAAAAATCAAATCTGTGTCCTTGGGTGCATGCTTAGGTCCCATGCAAGAAATGGGAATGAATTTCAAACACCAGGGCACCGTTGATTGCCGGCAAAACATTGAGATGCCTGGTTTTTAAATTCTAGTAAATCCAAAACTCGTCTGAAATTCATGAAACTTGGCATGCTATCATGGAGCGGTATCAACATGCCGTGGTACAAATTTTGTCCCATTTGGGGCAGGTTTGGGTATATGCTTCTCACAAACTGGAGCTTCTCACAACAACAATGATGGTTTTCGTTAGGGAACGTCCCACCTTTGGGGACGAAACGATATCCATTGCCTCTTATTGCTTTCAAAATTTTTTCTCGTGTCAACATAGCACAATAGGAGTGTTGTGTGAATTTTTGTGATTTTTCAGGGTTTGTTTGGACATTTTTATGCATTAACTGAGTTTTCAATGCATTTTATGTGCATAATTCAAATTTGAACTACATGCACATGCTCCAGTGCATATAAATTGGTTGAAAAATCAAATCTGTGTCCTTGAGTGCATGCTTAGGTCCCATGCAAGAAATGGGAATGAAAATTCAAACAACGGGGCACCGTTCATTGCCGACAAAACATTGAGATGCCTGGTTTTTAGATTCTAGTAAATCCAAAACTCGTCTGAAATTCATGAAACTTGGCATGCTATCATGGACCGGCATCAACATGCCGTGGTACAAATTTTGTCCCATTTGGGGCATGTTTGGGTATATGCTTCTCACAAACCGAAGCTTCTCACAACAAGCATGATGGTTTTCGGTAGGGAACGCCCCACCTTTGGGGACGAAACAATATCCATTGCCTCTTATTGCTTTCAATTTTTTTTCTCGTGTCAACATAGAACAACAGGAGTGTTGTGTGAATTTTTGTGATTTTTCAAGGTTCGTTTGGGCATTATTATTCATAAACTGAGTTTTCAATGCATGTTATGTGCATAATTCAAATTTGAACTACATGCACATGCTCTAGGACATATAAATTGGTTGAAAAATCAAATCTGTGTCCTTGGCTGCATGCTTAGGTCCCATGTAAGAAATGGGAATGAATTTCAAACACCGGGGCACCGATGATTGCCGGCAAAACATTGAGATGCCTGGTTTTTAAATTCTATGAAATCCAAAACTCGTCTTAAATTCATGAAACTTGGCATGCTATCATGGAGCGGTATCAACATGCCGTGGCACAAATATCGTCCCATTTGGGGCAGTTTTGGGTATAACTTCTCACAAACTGGAGCTTCTCACAACAAGCATGATGGTTTTCGTTAGGGAACGTCCCACCTTTGGGGACGAAATGATATCCATTGCCCCTTATTGCTTTCAATTTTTTTTCTCGTGTCAACATAGAACAACAGGAGTGTTGTGTGAATTTTTGTGATTTTTCGGGGTTTGTTTGGAAATTTTTATGCATTAACTGAGTTTTCAATTCAATTTATGTGCATAATTCAAATTTGAACTACATGCACATGCTCCAATGCACATAAATTGGTTGAAAAATCAAATATGTGTCCTTGGGTGCATGCTTAGGTCCCATGCAAGAAATGGGAATGAAAATTCAAACAACGGGGCACCATTGATTGCGGGCAAAACATTGAGATGCCTGGTTTTTAGATTCTAGTAAATCCAAAACTCGTCTGAAATTCATGAAACTTGGCATGCTATCATGGAGCGGCATCAACATGTCGTGGTACAAATTGTGTCCCATTTGGGGCATGTTTGGGTATATGCTTCTCACAAACCGGAGCTTCTCACAACAAGCACGATGGTTTTCGGTAGGGAACGTCCCACCTTTGGGGACGAAACAATATCCATTGCCTCTTATTGCTTTCAAATTTTTTTCTCGTGTCAACATAGAAGAACAGGAGTGTTGTGTGAATTTTAGTGATTTTTCGGGGTTCGTTTGGACATTTTAATGCATAAACTGAGTTTTCAATGCATTTTATGTGCATAATTCAAATTTGAACTACATGCACATGCTCAAGTGCATATAAATTGGTTGAAAAATCAAATATGTGTCCTTGGGTGCATGCTTAGGTCCCATGCAAGAAATGGGAATGAATTTCAAACACCAGGGCACCGTTGATTGCCGGCAAAACATTGAGATGCCTGGTTTTTAAATTCTAGTAAATCCAAAACTCGTCTGAAATTCATGAAACTTGGCATGCTATCATGGAGCGGTATCAACATGCCGTGGTACAAATTTGGTCCCATTTGGGGCAGGTTTGGGTATATGCTTCTCACAAACTGGAGCTTCTCACAACAAGCATGATGGTTTTTGTTAGGGAACGTCCCACCTTTGGGGACGAAACGATATCCATTGCCTCTTATTGCTTTCAAATTTTTTTCTCGTGTCAACATAGCACAACAGGAGTGTTGTGTGAATTTTTGTGATTTTTCGGGGTTTGTTTGGACATTTTTATGCATTAACTGAGTTTTCAATGCATTTTATGTGCATAATTCAAATTTGAACTACATGCACATGCTCCAGTGCATATAAATTCGTTGAAAAATCAAATTTGTGTCCTTGGGTGCATGCTTAGGTCCCATGCAAGAAATGGGAATGAAAATTCAAACAACGGGGCACCGTTGATTGCCGACAAAACATTGAGATGCCTAGTTTTTAGATTCTAGTAAATCCAAAACTCGTCTGAAATTCATGAAACTTGGCATGCTATCATGGACCGGCATCAACATGCTGTGGTACAAATTTTGTCCCATTTGGGGCAGGATTTGGTATATGCTTCTCACAAACCGGAGCTTCTGCCAACAAGCATGATGGTTTTCGGTAGGGAACGTCCCACCGTTGGGGACGAAAAGAGATCCATTGCCTGTTATTGGTTTCAATTTTTTTTCTCGTGTCAACATAGCACAACAGGAGTGTTATTTGAATTTTTGTGATTTTTCGGGGTTTTTTTGGACATTTTTATGCATTAACTGAGTTTTCAATGCATTTTATGTGCATAATTCAAATTTGAACTACATGCACATGCTCCAGTGCATATAAATTGGTTGAAAAATCAAATATGTGTCCTTGGGTGCATGCTTAGGTCCCATGCAAGAAATGGGAATGAAAATTCAAACAACGGGGCACCGTTGATTGCCGGCAAAACATTGAGATGCCTGGTTTTTAGATTCTAGTAAATCCAAAACTCGTCTGAAATTCATGAAACTTGGCATGCTATCATGGAGCGGCATCAACATGTCGTGGTACAAATTTTGTCCCATTTGGGGCATGTTTGGGTATATGCTTCTCACAAACCGGAGCTTCTCACAACAAGCATGATGGTTTTCGGTAGGGAACGTCCCACCTTTGGGGACGAAACAATATCCATTGCCTCTTATTGCTTTCAAATTTTTTTCTCGTGTCAACATAGAACAACAGGAGTGTTGTGTGAATTTTTGTGATTTTTCGGGGTTCGTTTGGACATTTTTATGCATAAACTGAGTTTTCAATGCATTTTATGTGCATAATTCAAATTTGAACTACATGCACATGCTCTAGTGCACATAAATTGGTTGAAAAATCAAATATGTGTCCTTGGGTGCATGCTTAGGTCCCATGCAAGAAATGGGAATGAATTTCAAACACCAGGGCACCGTTGATTGCCGGCAAAACATTGAGATGCCTGGTTTGTAAATTCTAGTAAATCCAAAACTCGTCTGAAATTCATGAAACTTGGCATGCTATCATGGAGCGGTATCAACATGCCGTGGTACAAATTTTGTCCCATTTGGGGCAGGTTTGGTTATATGCTTCTCACAAACTCGAGCTTCTCACAACAAGCATGATGGTTTTCGCTAGGGAACGTCCCACCTTTGGGGACGAAACGATATCCATTGCCTCTTATTGCTTTCAAAATTTTTTTCTTATGTCAACATAGAACAACAGGAGTGTTGTGTGAATTTTTGTGATTTTTCGGGGTTCGTTTGGACATTTTTATGCATAAACTGAGTTTTCAATGCATTTTATGTGCATAATTCAAATTTGAACTACATGCACATGCTCTAGTGCACATAAATTGGTTGAAAAATCAAATCTGTGTCCTTGGGTGCATGCTTAGGTCCCATGCAAGAAATGGGAATGAATTTCAAACACCAGGGCACCGTTGATTGCCGGCAAAACATTGAGATGCCTGCTTTTTAAATTCCAGTAAATCCAAAACTCGTCTGAAATTCATGAAACTTGGCATGCTATCATGGAGCGGTATCAACATGCCGTGGTACAAATTTGGTCCCATTTGGGGCAGGTTTGGGTATATGCTTCTCACAAACTGGAGCTTCTCACAACAAGCATGATGGTTTTTGTTAGGGAACGTCCCACCTTTGGGGACGAAACGATATCCATTGCCTCTTATTGCTTTCAAATTTTTTTCTCGTGTCAACATAGCACAACAGGAGTGTTGTGTGAATTTTTGTGATTTTTCGGGGTTTGTTTGGACATTTTTATGCATTAACTGAGTTTTCAATGCATTTTATCTGCATAATTCAAATTTGAACTACATGCACATGCTCCAGTGCATATAAATTGGTTGAAAAATCAAATATGTGTCCTTGGGTGCATGCTTAGGTCCCATGCAAGAAATGGGAATGAAAATTCAAACAACGGGGCACCGTTGATTGCCGGCAAAACATTGGGATGCCTGGTTTTTAGATTCTAGTAAATCCAAAACTCGTCTGAAATTCATGAAACTTGGCATGCTATCATGGAGCGGCATCAACATGTCGTGGTACAAATTTTGTCCCATTTGGGGCATGTTTGGGTATATGCTTCTCACAAACCGGAGCTTCTCACAACAAGCACGATGGTTTTCGGTAGGGAACGTCCCACCTTTGGGGACGAAACAATATCCATTGCCTCTTATTGCTTTCAAATTTTTTTCTCGTGTCAACATAGAACAACAGGAGTGTTGTGTGAATTTTAGTGATTTTTCGGGGTTCGTTTGGACATTTTTATGCATAAACTGAGTTTTCAATGCATTTTATGTGCATAATTCAAATTTGAACTACATGCACATGTTCTAGTGCACATAAATTGGTTGAAAAATCAAATATGTGTCCTTGGGTGCATGCTTAGGTCCCATGCAAGAAATGGGAATGAATTTCAAACACCAGGGCACCGTTGATTGCCGGCAAAACATTGAGATGCCTTGTTTTTAAATTCTAGTAAATCCAAAACTCGTCTGAAATTCATGAAACTTGGCATGCTATCATGGAGCGGTATCAACATGCCGTGGTACAAATTTTGTCCCATTTGGGGCAGGTTTGGGTATATGCTTCTCACAAACTGGAGCTTCTCACAACAAGCATGATGGTTTTCGTTAGGGAACGTCCCACCTTTGGGGACGAAACGATATCCATTGCCTCTTATTGCTTTCAAATTTTTTTCTCATGTCAACATAGAACAACAGGAGTGTTGTGTGAATTTTTGTGATTTTTCGGGGTTCGTTTGGACATTTTTATGCATAAACTGAGTTTTCAATGCATTTTATGTGCATAATTCAAATTTGAACTACATGCACATGCTCTAGTGCACATAAATTGGTTGAAAAATCAAATCTGTGTCCTTGGGTGCATGCTTAGGTCCCATGCAAGAAATGGGAATGAATTTCAAGCACCAGGGCACCGTTGATTGCCGGCAAAACATTGAGATGCCTGGTTTTTAAATTCTAGTAAATCCAAAACTCGTCTGAAATTCATGAAACTTGGCATGCTATCATGGAGCGGTATCAACATGCCGTGGTACAAATTTTGCCCCATTTGGGGCAGGTTTGGGTATATGCTTCTCACAAACCGGAGCTTCTCACAAGAAGCACGATGGTTTTCGGTAGGGAACGTCCCACCTTTGGGGACGAAACAATATCCATTGCCTCTTATTGCTTTCAAGAAATTTTCTCGTGTCAACATAGAACAACAGGAGTGTTGTGTGAATTTTAGTGATTTTTCGGGGTTCGTTTGGACATTTTTATGCATAAACTGAGGTTTCAATGCATTTTATGTGCATAATTCAAATTTGAACTACATGCACATGCTCTAGTGCACATAAATTGGTTGAAAAATCAAATCTGTGTCCTTGGGTGCATGCTTAGGTCCCATGCAAGAAATGGGAATGAATTTCAAACACCAGGGCACCGTTGATTGCCGGCAAAACATTGAGATGCCTGGTTTTTAAATTCTAGTAATCCAAAACTCGTCTGAAATTCATGAAACTTGGCATGCTATCATGGAGCGGTATCAACATGCCGTGGTACAAATTTGGTGCCATTTGGGGCAGGTTTGGGTATATGCTTCTCACAAACTGGAGCTTCTCACAACAAGCATGATGGTTTTCGTTAGGGAACGTCCCACCTTTGGGGACGAAACGATATCCATTGCCTCTTATTGCTTTCAAATTTTTTTCTCGTGTCAACATAGCACAACAGGAGTGTTGTGTGAATTTTTGTGATTTTTCGGGGTTTGTTTGGACATTTTTATGCATTAACTGAGTTTTCAATGCATTTTATGTGCATAATTCAAATTTGAACTACATGCACATGCTCCAGTGCATATAAATTCGTTGAAAAATCAAATCTGTGTCCTTGGGTGCATGCTTAGGTCCCATGCAAGAAATGGGAATGAAAATTCAAACAACGGGGCACCGTTGATTGCCGACAAAACATTGAGATGCCTGGTTTTTAGATTCTAGTAAATCCAAAACTCGTCTGAAATTCATGAAACTTGGCATGCTATCATGGACCGGCATCAACATGCCGTGGTACAAATTTTGTCCCATTTGGGGCAGGATTTGGTATATGCTTCTCACAAACCGGAGCTTCTGCCAACAAGCATGATGGTTTTCGGTAGGGAACGTCCCACCGTTGGGGACGAAAAGATATCCATTGCCTCTTATTGCTTTCAAAAAATTTTCTCGTGTCAACATAGAATAACAGGAGTGTTGTGTGATTTTTTGTGATTTTTCGGGGTTCGTTTGGACATTTTTATGCATTAACTAAGTTTTCAACGCATTTTATGTGCATAATTCAAATTTGAACTACATGCACATGCTCAAGTGGATATAAA
Source organism: Triticum aestivum (assembly GCF_018294505.1). NCBI lineage: Eukaryota > Viridiplantae > Streptophyta > Magnoliopsida > Poales > Poaceae > Triticum > Triticum aestivum. The sequence goes on from NC_057805.1 coordinate 199,123,405, forward strand.
TTGGTTGAAAAATCAAATCTGTGTCCTTGGATGCATGCTTAGGTCCCATGCAAGAAATGGGAATGAATTTCAAACACCGGGGCACCGTTGATTGCCGGCAAAACATTGAGATGCCTGGTTTTTAAATTCCAGTAAATCCAAAACTCGTCTGAAATTCATGAAACTTGGCATGCTATCATGGACCGGCATCAACATGTCGTGGTACAAATTTTGTCCCATTTGGGGCAGGATTTGGTATATGCTTCTCACAAACCGTAGCTTCTCACAACAAGCATGATGGTTTTCGGTAGGTTAACGTCCCACCTATGGGGAGGAAACGATATCCATTGCCTCTTATTGCTTTCAATTTTTTTTCTCGTGTCAACATAGAACAACAGGTGTGTTGTGTGATTTTTTGTGATATTTCGGGGTTCGTTTGGACATTTGTATGCATTAACTGAGTTTTCAATGCATTTTATGTGCATAATTCTAATCTGAACTACATGCACTTGCTCGAGTGCGTATATATTGGTTGAAAAATCAAATATGTGTCCTTGGGTGCATGCTTAGGTCCCATGCAAGAAATGGGAATGAATTTCAAACACCAGGGCACCGTTGATTGCCGGCAATACATTGAGATACCTGGTTTTTAAATTCTAGTAAATCCAAAACTCGTCTGAAATTCATGAAACTTGGCATGCTATCATGGAGCGGTATCAACATGCCGTGGTACAAATTTTGTCCCATTTGGGGCAGGTTTGGGTATAACTTCTCACAAACTGGAGCTTCTCACAACAAGCATGATGGTTTTCGTTAGGGAACGTCCCACCTTTGGGGACGAAACGATATCCATTGCCTCTTATTGCTTTCAATTTTTTTCTCATGTCAACATAGAACAACAGGAGTGTTGTGTGAATTTTTGTGATTTTTCGGGGTTTGTTTGGAAATTTTTATGCATTAACTGAGTTTTCAATTCATTTTATGTGCATAATTCAAATTTGAACTACATGCACATGCTCCAGTGCATATAAATTGGTTGAAAAATCAAATCTGTGTCCTTGGGTGCATGCTTAGGTCCCATGCAAGAAATGGGAATGAAAATTCAAACAACAGGGCACCGTTGATTGCCGGCAAAACATTGAGATGCCTGGTTTTTAGATTCTAGTAAATCCAAAACTCGTCTGAAATTCATGAAACTTGGCATGATATCATGGAGCGGCATCAACATGTCGTGGTACAAATTTTGTCCCATTTGGGGCATGTTTGGGTATATGCTTCTCACAAACCGGAGCTTCTCACAACAAGCATGATGGTTTTCGGTAGGGAACGTCCCACCTTTGGGGACGAAAAAATATCCATAGCCTCTTATTGCTTTCAAAAAAAATTCTCGTGTCAACATAGAACAACAGGAGTGTTGTGTGAATTTTTGTGATTTTTCGGGGTTCGTTTGGACATTTTTATGCATAAACTGTGTTTTCAATGCATTTTATGTGCATAAGTCAAATTTGAACTACATGCACATGCTCTAGTGCACATAAATTGGTTGAAAAATCAAATCTGTGTCCTTGGGTGCATGCTTAGGTCCCATGCAAGAAATGGGAATGAATTTCAAACACCAGAGCACCGTTGATTGCCGGCAAAACATTGAGATGCCTGGTTTTTAAATTCTAGTAAATCCAAAACTTGTCTGAAATTCATGAAACTTGGCATGCTATGATGGAGCGGTATCAACATGCCGTGGTACAAATTTTGTCCCATTTGGTGCAGGTTTGGGTATATGCTTCTCACAAACTGGAGCTTCTCACAACAACAATGATGGTTTTCGTTAGGGAACGTCCCACCTTTGGGGACGAAACGATATCCATTGCCTCTTATTGCTTTCAAATTTTTTTCTCGTGTCAACATAGCACAACAGGAGTGTTGTGTGAATTTTTGTGATTTTTCGGGGTTTGTTTGGACATTTTTATGCATTAACTGAGTTTTCAATGCATTTTATGTGCATAATTCAAATTTGAACTACATGCACATGCTCCAGTGCATATAAATTCGTTGAAAAATCAAATCTGTGTCCTTGGGTGCATGCTTAGGTCCCATGCAAGAAATGGGAATGAAAATTCAAACAACGGGGCACCGTTGATTGCCGACAAGACATTGAGATGCCTGGTTTTTAGATTCTAGTAAATCCAAAACTCGTCTGAAATTCATGAAACTTGGCATGCTATCATGGACCGGAATCAACATGCCGTGGTACAAATTTTGTCCCATTTGGGGCAGGATTTGGTATATGCTTCTCACAAACCGGAGCTTCTGCCAACAAGCATGATGGTTTTCGGTAGGGAACGTCCCACCGTTGGGGACGAAAAGATATCCATTGCCTCTTATTGCTTTCAAATTTTTTTCTCGTGTCAACATAGAATAACAGGAGTGTTGCGTGATTTTTTGTGATTTTTCGGGGTTCGTTTGGACATTTTTATGCATTAACTGAGTTTTCAATGCATTTTATGTGCATAATTCAAATTTGAACTACATGCACATGCTCAAGTGGATATAAATTGGTTGAAAAATCAAATCTGTGTCCTTGGATGCATGCTTAGGTCCCATGCAAGAAATGGGAATGAATTTCAAACACCGGGGCACCGTTGATTGCCGGCAAAACATTGAGATGCCTGGTTTTTAAATTCCAGTAAATCCAAAACTCGTCTGAAATTCATGAAACTTGGCATGCTATCATGGACCGGCATCAACATGCCGTGGTACAAATTTTGTCCCATTTGGGGCAGGATTTGGTATATGCTTCTCACAAATCGTAGCTTCTCACAACAAGCATGATGGTTTTCGGTAGGGAACGTCCCACCTTTGGGGACGAAAAGATATCCATTGCCTCTTATTGCTTTCAAATTTTTTTCTCGTGTCAACATAGAACAACAGGTGTGTTGTGTGATTTTTTGTGATATTTCGGGGTTCGTTTGGACATTTGTATGCATTAACTGAGTTTTCAATGCATTTTATGTGCATAATTCAAATTTGAACTACATGCACATGCTCAAGTGGATATAAATTGGTTGAAAAATCAAATCTGTGTCCTTGGATGCATGCATAGGTCCCATGCAAGAAATGGGAATGAATTTCAAACACCGGGGCACCGTTGATTGCCGGCAAAACATTGAGATGCCTGGTTTTTAAATTCCAGTAAATCCAAAACTCGTCTGAAATTCATGAAACTTGGCATGCTATCATGGACCGGCATCAACATGCCGTGGTACAAATTTTGTCCCATTTGGGGCAGGATTTGGTATATGCTTCTCACAAATCGTAGCTTCTCACAACAAGCATGATGGTTTTCGGTAGGGAACGTCCCACCTTTGGGGACGAAAAGATATCCATTGCCTCTTATTGCTTTCAAATTTTTTTCTCGTGTCAACATAGAACAACAGGTGTGTTGTGTGATTTTTTGTGATTTTTTGGGGTTCGTTTGGACATTTGTATGCATTAACTGAGTTTTCAATGCATTTTATGTGCATAATTCAAATTTGAACTACATGCACTTGCTCGAGTGCGTATATATTGGTTGAAAAATAAAATCTGTGTCCTTGGGTGCATGCTTAGGTCCCATGCAAGAAATGGGAATGAAAATTCAAACACCAGGGCACCGTTGATTTCCGGCAAAACATTGAGATGCCTGGTTTTTAGATTCTAGTAAATCCAAAACTCGTCTGAAATTCATGAAACTTGGCATGCTATCATGGACCGGCATCAACATGCCGTGGTACAAATTTTGTCCCATTTGGGGCAGGATTTGGTATATGCTTCTCACAAACCGGAGCTTCCGCCAACAAGCATGATGGTTTTCGGTAGGGAACGTCCCACCTTTGGGGACGAAAAGATATCCATTACCTCTTATTGCTTTCAAAAATTTTTCTCGTGTCAACATAGAATAACAGGAGTGTTGTGTGATTTTTTGTCATTTTTCGGGGTTCGTTTGGACATTTTTATGCATTAACTGAGTTTTCAATGCATTTTATGTGCATAATTCAAATTTGAACTAGATGCACATGCTCAAGTGGATATAAATTGGTTGAAAAATCAAATCTGTGTCCTTGGATGCATGCTTAGGTCCCATGCAAGAAATGGGAATGAATTTCAAACACCGGGGCACCGTTGATTGCCGGCAAAACATTGAGATGCCTGGTTTTTAGATTCTAGTAAATCCAAAACTCGACTGAAATTCATGAAACTTGGCATGCTATCATGGACCGGCATCAACATGCCGTGGTACAAATTTTGTCCCATTTGGGGCAGGATTTGGTATATGCTTCTCACAAACCGGAGCTTCCGCCAACAAGCATGATGGTTTTCGGTAGGGAACGTCCCACTGTTGGGGACGAAAAGATATCCATTACCTCTTATTGCTTTCAAAATTTTTTCTCGTGTCAACATAGAATAACAGGAGTGTTGTGTGATTTTTTGTCATTTTTGGGGTTCGTTTGGACATTTTTATGCATTAACTGAGTTTTCAATGCATTTTATGTGCATAATTCAAATTTGAACTACATGCACATGCTCAAGTGGATATAAATTGGTTGAAAAATCAAATCTGTGTCCTTGGATGCATGCTTAGGTCCCATGCAAGAAATGGGAATGAATTTCAAACACCGGGGCACTGTTGATTGCCGGCAAAACATTGAGATGCCTGGTTTTTAAATTCCAGTAAATCCAAAACTCGACTGAAATTCATGAAACTTGGCATGCTATCATGGACCGGCATCAACATGCCGTGGTACAAATTTTGTCCCATTTGGGGCAGGATTTGGTATATGCTTCTCACAAACCGTAGCTTCTCACAACAAGCATGATGGTTTTCGGTAGGAAACGTCCCACCTTTGGGGACGAAAAGATATCCATTGCCTCTTATTGCTTTCAATTTTTTTTTCTCGTGTCAACATAGCACAACAGGAGTGTTGTGTGAATTTTTGTGATTTTTTGGGGTTTGTTTGGACATTTTTATGCATTAACTGAGTTTTCAATGCATTTTATGTGCATAATTCAAATTTGAACTACATGCACATGCTCCAGTGCATATAAATTCGTTGAAAAATCAAATCTGTGTCCTTGGGTGCATGCTTAGGTCCCATGCAAGAAATGGGAATGAAAATTCAAACAACGGGGCACCGTTGATTGCCGACAAAACATTGAGATGCCTGGGTTTTAGATTCTAGTAAATCCAAAACTCGTCTGAAATTCATGAAACTTGGCATGCTATCATGGACCGGCATCAACATGCCGTGGTACAAATTTTGTCCCATTTGGGCAGGATTTGGTATATGCTTCTCACAAACCGGAGCTTCTGCCAACAAGCATGATGGTTTTCGGTAGGGAACGTCCCACCGTTGGGGACGAAAAGATATCCATTGCCTCTTATTGCTTTCAAATTTTTTTCTCGTGTCAACATAGAATAACAGGAGTGTTGTGTGATTTTTTGTGATTTTTCGGGGTTTGTTTGGACATTTTTATGCATTAACTGAGTTTTCAATGCATTTTATGTGCATAATTCAAATTTGAACTACATGCACATGCTCGAGTGCGTATATATTGGTTGAAAAATAAAATCTGTGTCCTTGGGTGCATGCTTAGGTCCCATGCAAGAAATGGGAATGAATTTCAAACACCGGGGCACCGTTGATTGCCGGCAACACATTGAGATGCCTGGTTTTTAGATTCCAGTAAATCCAAAACTCGTCTGAAATTCATGAAACTTGGCATGCTATCATGGACCGGCATCAACATGCCGTGGTACAAATTTTGTCCCATTTGGGGCAGGATTTGGTATATGCTTCTCACAAACCGGAGCTTCTCACAACAAGCATGATGGTTTTCGGTAGGGAACGTCCCACCGTTGGGGACGAAAAGATATCCATTGCCTCTTATTGCTTTCAATTTTTTTTCTCGTGTCAACATAGAATAACAGGAGTGTTGTGTGAATTTTTGTGATTTTTCGGGGTTCGTTTGGACATTTTTACGCATTAACTGAGTTTTCAATGCATTTTATGTGCATAATTCAAATTGGAACTACATGCACATGCTCGAGTGCGTATATATTGGTTGAAAAATAAAATCTGTGTCCTTGGGTGCATGCTTAGGTCCCATGCAAGAAATGGGAATGAATTTCAAACACAGGGGCACCGTTGATTGCCGGCAACACATTGAGATGCCTGGTTTTTAGATTCTAGTAAATCCAAAACTCGTCTGAAATTCATGAAACTTGGCATGCTATCATGGACCGGCATCAACATGCCGTGGTACAAATTTTGTCCCATTTGGGGCAGGATTTGGTATATGCTTCTCACAAACCGGAGCTTCTGCCAACAAGCATGATGGTTTTCGGTAGGGAACGTCCCACCGTTGGGGACGAAAAGATATCCATTGCCTCTTATTGCTTTCAAATTTTTTTCTCGTGTCAACATAGAATAACAGGAGTGTTGTGTGATTTTTTGTGATTTTTCGGGGTTCGTTTGGACATTTTTACGCATTAACTGAGTTTTCAATACATTTTATGTGCATAATTCAAATTGGAACTACATGCACATGCTCAAGTGCGTATAAATTGGTTGAAAAATCAAATCTGTGTCCTAGGATGCATGCTTAGGTCCCATGCAAGAAATGGGAATGAATTTCAAACACAGGGGCACCGTTGATTGCCGGCAAAACATTGAGATGCCTGGTTTTTAAATTCCAGTAAATCCAAAACTCGTCTGAAATTCATGAAACTTGGTATGCTATCATGGACCGGCATCAACATGCCGTGGTACAAATTTTGTCCCATTTGGGGCAGGATTTGGTATATGCTTCTCACAAACCGGAGCTTCTCACAACAAGCATGATGGTTTTCGGTAGGGAACGTCCCACCTTTGGGGACGAAAAGATATCCATTGCCTCTTATTGCTTTCAATTTTTCCTTGTGTCAACATAGAACAACAGGTGTGTTGTGTGATTTTTTGTGATATTTCGGGGTTCGTTTGGACATTTGTATGCATTAACTGAGTTTTCAATGCATTTTATGTGCATAATTCTAATTTGAACTACATGCACGTTCTCGAGTGCGTATATATTGGTTGAAAAATCAAATCTGTGTCCTTGGGTGCATGCTTAGGTCCCATGCAAGAAATGGGAATGAATTTCAAACACCGGGGCACCGTTGATTGCCGGCAAAACATTGAGATGCCTGGTTTTTAAATTCCAGTAAATCCAAAACTCGTCTGAAATTCATGAAACTTGGCATGCTATCATGGACCGGCATCAACATGCCGTGGTACAAATTTTGTCCCATTTGGGGCAGGATTTGGTATATGCTTCTCAGAAACCGTAGCTTCTCACAACAAGCATGATGGTTTTCGGTAGGGAACGTCCCACCTTTGGGGACGAAAAGATATCCATTGCCTCTTATTGCTTTCAATTTTTTTTCTCGTGTCAACATAGAACAACAGGTGTGTTGTGTGATTTTTTCTGATATTTCGGGGTTCGTTTGGACATTTGTATGCATTAACTGAGTTTTCAATGCATTTTATGTGCATAATTCTAATTTGAACTACATGCACTTGCTCGAGTGCGTATATATTGGTTGAAAAATAAAATCTGTGTCCTTGGGTGCATGCTTAGGTCCCATGCAAGAAATGGGAATGAATTTCAAACACCAGGGCACCGTTGATTTCCGGCAAAACATTGAGATGCCTGGTTTTTAAATTCTAGTAAATCCAAAACTCGTCTGAAATTCATGAAACTTGGCATGCTATCATGGAGCGGTATCAACATGCCGTGGTACAAATTTTGTCCCATTTGGGGCAGGTTTGGGTATATGCTTCTCACAAACTAGAGCTTCTCACAACAACAATGATGGTTTTCGTTAGGGAACGTCCCACCTTTGCGGACGAAACGATATCCATTGCCTCTTATTGCTTTCAAATTTTTTTCTCGTGTCAACATAGCACAACAGGAGTGTTGTGTGAATTTTTGTGATTTTTCGGGGTTTGTTTGGACATTTTTATGCATGAACTGAGTTTTCAATGCATTTTATGTGCATAATTCAAATTTGAACTACATGCACATGCTCCAGTGCATATAAATTCGTTGAAAAATCAAATCTGTGTCCTTGGGTGCATGCTTAGGTCCCATGCAAGAAATGGGAATGAAAATTCAAACAACGGGGCACCGTTGATTGCCGACAAAACATTGAGATGCCTGGTTTTTAGATTCTAGTAAATCCAAAACTCGTCTGAAATTCATGAAACTTGGCATGCTATCATGGACCGGCATCAACATGCCGTGGTACAAATTTTGTCCCATTTGGGGCAGGATTTGGTATATGCTTCTCACAAACCGGAGCTTCTGCCAACAAGCATGATGGTTTTCGGTAGGGAACGTCCCACCGTTGGGGACGAAAAGATATCCATTGCCTCTTATTGCTTTCAAATTTTTTTCTCGTGTCAACATAGAATAACAGGAGTGTTGTGTGATTTTTTGTGATTTTTCGGGGTTCGTTTGGACATTTTTATGCATTAACTGAGTTTTCAATGCATTTTATGTGCATAATTCAAATTTGAACTACATGCACATGCTCAAGTGCATATAAATTGGTTGAAAAATCAAATCTGTGTCCTTGGATGCATGCTTAGGTCCCATGCAAGAAATGGGAATGAATTTCAAACACCGGGGCACCGTTGATTGCCGGCAAAACATTGAGATGCCTGGTTTTTAAATTCCAGTAAATCCAAAACTCGACTGAAATTCATGAAACTTGGCATGCTATCATGGACCGGCATCAACATGCCCTGGTACAAATTTTGTCCCATTTGGGGCAGGATTTGGTATATGCTTCTCACAAACCGTAGCTTCTCACAACAAGCATGATGGTTTTCGGTAGGGAACGTCCCACCTTTGGGGACGAAAAGATATCCATTGCCTCTTATTGCTTTCAATTTTTTTTCTCGTGTCAACATAGCACAACAGGAGTGTTGTGTGAATTTTTGTGATTTTTCGGGGTTTGTTTGGACATTTTTATGCATTAACTGAGTTTTCAATGCATTTTATGTGCATAATTCAAATTTGAACTACATGCACATGCTCCAGTGCATATAAATTCGTTGAAAAATCAAATCTGTGTCCTTGGGTGCATGCTTAGGTCCCATGCAAGAAATGGGAATGAAAATTCAAACAACGGGGCACCGTTGATTGCCGACAAAACATTGAGATGCCTGGTTTTTAGATTCTAGTAAATCCAAAACTCGTCTGAAATTCATGAAACTTGGCATGCTATCATGGACCGGCATCAACATGCCGTGGTACAAATTTTGTCCCATTTGGGGCAGGATTTGGTATATGCTTCTCACAAACCGGAGCTTCTGCCAACAAGCATGATGGTTTTCGGTAGGGAACGTCCCACCGTTGGGGACGAAAAGATATCCATTGCCTCTTATTGCTTTCAAATTTTTTTCTCGTGTCAACATAGAATAACAGGAGTGTTGTGTGATTTTTTGTCATTTTTCGGGGTTCGTTTGGACATTTTTATGCATTAACTGAGTTTTCAATGCATTTTATGTGCATAATTCAAATTTGAACTACATGCACATGCTCAAGTGCATATAAATTGGTTGAAAAATCAAATATGTGTCCTTGGATGCATGCTTAGGTCCCATGCAAGAAATGGGAATGAATTTCAAACACCGGGGCACCGTTGATTGCCGGCAAAACATTGAGATGCCTGGTTTTTAAATTCCAGTAAATCCAAAACTCGTCTGAAATTCATGAAACTTGGTATGCTATCATGGACCGGCATCAACATGCCGTGGTACAAATTTTGTCCCATTTGGGGCAGGATTTGGTATATGCTTCTCACAAACCGGAGCTTCTCACAACAAGCATGATGGTTTTCGGTAGGGAACGTCCCACCGTTGGGGACGAAAAGATATCCATTGCCTCTTATTGCTTTCAATTTTTTTTCTCGTGTCAACATAGAATAACAGGAGTGTTGTGTGAATTTTTGTGATTTTTCGGGGTTCGTTTGGACATTTTTACGCATTAACTGAGTTTTCAATGCATTTTATGTGCATAATTCAAATTGGAACTACATGCACATGCTCGAGTGCGTATATATTGGTTGAAAAATAAAATCTGTGTCCTTGGGTGCATGCTTAGGTCCCATGCAAGAAATGGGAATGAATTTCAAACACCGGGGCACCGTTGATTGCCGGCAACACATTGAGATGCCTGGTTTTTAGATTCTAGTAAATCCAAAACTCGTCTGAAATTCATGAAACTTGGCATGCTATCATGGACCGGCATCAACATGCCGTGGTACAAATTTTGTCCCATTTGGGGCAGGATTTGGTATATGCTTCTCACAAACCGGAGCTTCTGCCAACAAGCATGATGGTTTTCGGTAGGGAACGTCCCACCGTTGGGGACGAAAAGATATCCATTGCCTCTTATTGCTTTCAAATTTTTTTCTCGTGTCAACATAGAATAACAGGAGTGTTGTGTGATTTTTTGTGATTTTTCGGGGTTCGTTTGGACATTTTTATGCATTAACTGAGTTTTCAATGCATTTTATGTGCATAATTCAAATTTGAACTACATGCACATGGTCAAGTGCATATAAATTGGTTGAAAAATCAAATCTGTGTCCTTGGATGCATGCTTAGGTCCCATGCAAGAAATGGGAATGAATTTCAAACACCGGGGCACCGTTGATTGCCGGCAAAACATTGAGATGCCTGGTTTTTAAATTCCAGTAAATCCAAAACTCGTCTGAAATTCATGAAACTTGGCATGCTATCATGGACCGGCATCAACATGCCGTGGTACAAATTTTGTCCCATTTGGGGCAGGATTTGGTATATGCTTCTCACAAACCGGAGCTTCTCACAACAAGCATGATGGTTTTCGGTAGGGAACGTCCCATCTTTGGGGACGAAAAGATATCCATTGCCTCTTATTGCTTTCAATTTTTTTTCTTGTGTCAACATAGAACAACAGGTGTGTTGTGTGATTTTTTATGATATTTCGGGGTTCGTTTGGACATTTGTATGCATTAACTGAGTTTTCAATGCATTTTATGTGCATAATTCTAATTTGAACTACATGCACTTGCTCGAGTGCGTATATATTGGTTGAAAAATCAAATCTGTGTCCTTGGGTGCATGCTTAGGTCCCATGCGAGAAATGGGAATGAATTTCAAACACCGGGGCACCGTTGATTGCCGGCAACACAATGAGATGCCTGGTTTTTAAATTCTAGTAAATCCAAAACTCGTCTGAAATTCATGAAACTTGGCATGCTATCATGGAGCGGTATCAACATGCCGTGGTACAAATTTTGTCCCATTCGGGGCAGGTTTGGGTATAACTTCTCACAAACTGGAGCTTCTCACAACAAGCATGATGGTTTTCGTTAGGGAACGTCCCACCTTTGGGGACGAAACGATATCCATTGCCTCTTATTGCTTTCAATTTTTTTTCTCATGTCAACATAGAACAACAGGAGTGTTATGTGAATTTTTGTGATTTTTCGGGGTTTGTTTGGTAATTTTTATGCATTAACTGAGTTTTCAATTCAGTTTATGTGCATAATTCAAATTTGAACTACATGCACATGCTCCAGTGCATATAAATTGGTTGAAAAATCAAATCTGTGTCCTTGGGTGCATGCTTAGGTCCCATGCAAGAAATGGGAATGAAAATTCAAACAACGGGGCACCGTTGATTGCCGGCAAAACATTGAGATGCCTGGTTTTTAGATTCTAGTAAATCCAAAACTCGTCTGAAATTCATGAAACTTGGCATGATATCATGGAGCGGCATCAACATGTCGTGGTACAAATTTTGTCCCATTTGGGGCATGTTTGGGTATATGCTTCTCACAAACCGGAGCTTCTCACAACAAGCATGATGGTTTTCGGTAGGGAACGTCCCACCTTTGTGGACGAAAAAATATCCATTGCCTCTTATTGCTTTCAAAAAAATTTCTCGTGTGAACATAGAACAACAGGAGTGTTGTGTGTATTTTTGTGATTTTTCGGGGTTCGTTTGGACATTTTTATGCATAAACTGAGTTTTCAATGCATTTTATGTGCATAATTCAAATTTGAACTACATGCACATGCTCTAGTGCACATAAATTGGTTGAAAAATCAAATCTGTGTCCTTGGGTGCATGCTTAGGTCCCATGCAAGAAATGGGAATGAATTTCAAACACCAGAGTACCGTTGATTGCCGGCAAAACATTGAGATGCCTGGTTTTTAAATTCTAGTAAATCCAAAACTCGTCTGAAATTCATGAAACTTGCCATGCTATCATGGAGCGGTATCAACATGCCGTGGTACAAATTTGGTCCTTTTGGGGGCAGGTTTGGGTATATGCTTCTCACAACAACAATGATGGTTTTCGTTAGGGAACGTCCCACCTTTGGGGACGAAACGATATCCATTGCCTCTTATTGCTTTCAAATTTTTTTCTCGTGTCAACATAGCACAATAGGAGTGTTGTGTGAATTTTTGTGATTTTTCGGGGTTTGTTTGGACATTTTTATGCATTAACTGAGTTTTCAATGCATTTTATGTGCATAATTCAAATTTGAACTACATGCACATGCTCCAGTGCATATAAATTGGTTGAAAAATCAAATTTGTGTCCTTGAGTGCATGCTTAGGTCCCATGCAAGAAATGGGAATGAAAATTCAAACAACGGGGCACCGTTGATTGCCGACAAAACATTGAGATGCCTGGTTTTTAGATTCTAGTAAATCCAAAACTCGTCTGAAATTCATGAAACTTGGCATGCTATCATGGACCGGCATCAACATGCCGTGGTACAAATTTTGTCCCATTTGGGGCAGGATTTGGTATATGCTTCTCACAAACCGGAGCTTCTGCCAACAAGCATGATGGTTTTCGGTAGGGAACGTCCCACCGTTGGGGACGAAAAGATATCCATTGCCTCTTATTGCTTTCAAATTTTTTTCTCGTGTCAACATAGAATAACAGGAGTGTTGTGTGATTTTTTGTGATTTTTCGGGGTTCGTTTGGACATTTTTATGCATTAACTGAGTTTTCAATGCATTTTATGTGCATAATTCAAATTTGAACTACATGCACATGCTCAAGTGCATATAAATTGGTTGAAAAATCAAATATGTGTCCTTGGATGCATGCTTAGGTCCCATGCAAGAAATGGGAATGAATTTCAAACACAGGGGCACCGTTGATTGCCGGCAAAACATTGAGATGCCTGGTTTTTAAATTCCAGTAAATCCAAAACTCGTCTGAAATTCATGAAACTTGGCATGCTATCATGTACTGGCATCAACATGCCGTGGTACAAATTTTGTCCCATTTGGGGCAGGATTTGGTATATGCTTCTCACAAACCGGAGCTTCTCACAACAAGCATGATGGTTTTCGGTAGGGAATGTCCCACCTTTGGGGACGAAAAGATATCCATTGCCTCTTATTGCTTTCAATTTTTTCTCGTGTCAACATAGAACAACAGGAGTGTTGTGTGATTTTTTGTGATTTTTCGGGGTTCGTTTGGACATTTTTATGCATTAACTGAGTTTTCAATGCATTTTATGTGCATAATTCTAATTTGAACTAAATGCACTTGCTCGAGTGCGTATATATTGGTTGAAAAATCAAATCTGTGTCCTTGGGTGCATGCTTAGGTCCCATGCAAGAAATGGGAATGAATTTGAAACACCGGGGCACCGTTGATTGCCTGCAAAACATTGAGATGCCTGGTTTTTAAATTCTAGTAAATCCAAAACTCGTCTAAAATTCATGAAACTTGGCATGCTATCATGGAGCGGCATCAACATGCCGTGATACAAATTTTGTCCCTTTTGGGACAGGTTTGGGTATATGCTTCTCACAAACCGGAGCTTCTCACAACAAGCATGATGGTTTTCGGTAGGGAACGTCCCACCTTTGGGGACGAAACGATATCCATTGCCTCTTATCGCTGTCAATTTTTTTTCTCGTGTCAACATGGAACAACAGTAGTTTTGTGTGATTTTTTGTGAGTTTTGGGGGTTCATTTGGACATTTTTATGCATTAACTGAGTTTTCAATGCATTTTATGTGCATAATTCAAATTTGAACTACATGCACATGCTCAAGTGCATATAAATTGGTTGAAAAATCAAATCTGTGTCCTTGCGTGCATGCTTAGGTCCCATGCAAGAAAAGGGAATGAATTTCGAACACCGGGGCACCGTTGATTGCCGGCAAAACATTGAGATGCCTGGTTTTTAAATTTTAGTAAATCCAAAACTCGTCTGAAATTCATGAAACTTGGCATGCTATCATGGAGCGGCATCAACATGCCGTGGGAAATTTTTTGTCCTATTTGGGGCAGGTTTGGGTATATGCTTCTCACAAACCGGAGCTTCTCACAACAAGCATGATGGTTTTCGGTAGGGAACGTCCCACTTTGGGGACGAAACGATATCCATTGCCTCTTATTGCTTTCAATTTTTTTTCTCGTGCCAACATAGGACAACAGGAGTGTTGTGTTATTTTTTGTGATTTTTCGGGGTTCATTTGGACATTTTTATGCATTAACTGAGTTTTCAATGCATTTTATGTGCATAATTCAAATTTGAACTACATGCACATGCTCGAGTGCATATAAATTGGTTGAAAAATCAAATCTGTGTCCTTGGGTGCATGCTTAGGTCCCATGCAAGAAATGGGAATGAATTTCAAACACCGGGGCACCGTTGATTGCCGGCAAAACATTGAGATGCCTGGTTTTTCAATTCTAGTAAATCCAAAACTGGTCTAAAATTCATGAAACTTGGCATGCTATCATGGAGCGGCATCAACATGTCGTGGTAGAAATTTGTCCCATTTGGGGCAGGATTTGGTATATGCTTCTCACAAACCGGAGCTTCTCACAACAAGCATGATTGGTTTCGGTAGGGAACGTCCCACCTTTGGGGACGAAATGATATCCATTGCCTGTTATTGCTTTCAATTTTTTCTCTCGTGTCCACATAGAACAACAGTAGTGTTGTTTTATTTTTTGTGATTTTTCGGGGTTCGTTTGGACATTTTTATGCATTAACTGAGTTTTCAATGCATTTTAGGTGCATAATTCAAATTTGAACTACATGCACTTGCTCGAGTGCATATATATTGGTTGAAAAATCAAATCTGTGTCCTTGGGTGCATGCTTAGGTCCCATGCAAGAAATGGGAATGAATTTCAAACACCAGGGCACCGTTGATTGCCTGCAAAATATTGAGATGCCTGGTTTTTAAATTCTAGTAAATCCAAAACTCGTCTGAAATTCATGAAACTTGGCATGCTATCATGGAGCGGCATCAACATGCCGTGGTACAAATTTTGTCCTATTTGGGGCAGGCTCGGGTATATGCTTCTCACAAACCGGAGCTTCTCCCAACAAGCATGATTGTTTTCGGTAGGGAACGTGCCACCTTTGGGGACGAAACGATATCCATTGCCTCTTATTGCTTTCAATTTTTTTCTCGTGTCAACATGGAACAACAGTAGTTTTGTGTGATTTTTTGTGATTTTCGGGGTTCGTTTGGACATTTGTATGCATTAACTGAATTTTCAATGCATTTTATGTGCATAATTGAAATTTGAACTACATGCACATGCTCCAGTGCATATCAATTGGTTGAAAAATCATATCTGTGTCCTTGGGTGCATGCTTAGGTCCCATGCAAGAAATGGGAATGAATTTCAAACACCAGGGCACCGTTGATTGGCAGCAAAACATTGAGATGCCTGGTTTTTAAATTCTAGTAAATCCAAAACTCGTCTGAAATTCGTGAAACTTGGCATGCTATCATGTAGCGGCATCAACATGCCGTGGTACAAATTTTGTCCCATTTGGGGGCAGGTTTGGGTATATGCTTCTCACAAACCGGAGCTTCTCACAACAAGCATGATGATTTTCGGTAGGGAACGTGCCACCTTTGGGGACGAAACGATATCCATTGCCTCTTATTGCTTTCTAATTTTTTTCTCATGTCAACATGGAAAAACAGTAGTTTTCTGTGATTTTTTGTGATTTTTCGGGGTTCATTTGGACATTTTTATGCATTAACTGAGTTTTCAATGCATTTTATGTGCATAATTCAAATTTGAACTACATGCGCATGCTCAAGTGGATATAAATTGGTTGAAAAATCAAATCTGTGTCCTTGGGTGCATGCTTAGGTCCCATGCAAGAAATGGGAATGAATTTTGAACACCGGGGCACCGTTGATTGCCGGCAAAACATTGAGATGCCTGGTTTTTAAATTTTAGTAAATCCAAAACTCGTCTGAAATTCATGAAACTTGGCATGCTATCATGGACTGGCATCGACATGCCGTGGTACAAATTTTGTCCCATTTGGGGCAGGATTTGGTATATGCTTCTCACAAACCGGAGCTTCTCACAACAAGCATGATGGTTTTCGGTAGGGAATGTCCCACCTTTGGGGACGAAAAGATATCCATTGCCTCTTATTGCTTTCAATTTTTTCTCGTGTCAACATAGAACAACAGGAGTGTTGTGTGATTTTTTGTGATTTTTCGGGGTTCGTTTGGACATTTTTATGCATTAACTGAGTTTTCAATGCATTTTATGTGCATAATTCTAATTTGAACTAAATGCACTTGCTGGAGTGCGTATATATTGGTTGAAAAATCAAATCTGTGTCCTTGGGTGCATGCTTAGGGCCCATGCAAGAAATGGGAATGAATTTCAAACACCGCGGCACCGTTGATTGCCTGCAAAACATTGAGATGCCTGGTTTTTAAATTCTAGTAAATCCAAAACTCGTCTAAAATTCATGAAACTTGGCATGCTATCATGGAGCGGCATCAACATGCCGTGATACAAATTTTGTCCCTTTTGGGACAGGTTTGGGTATATGCTTCTCACAAACCGGAGCTTCTCACAACAAGCATGATGGTTTTCGGTAGGGAACGTCCCACCTTTGGGGACGAAACGATATCCATTGCCTCTTATCGCTGTCAATTTTTTTCTCGTGTCAACATGGAACAACAGTAGTTTTGTGTGATTTTTTGTGAGTTTTGGGGGTTCATTTGGACATTTTTATGCATTAATTGAGTTTTCAATGCATTTTATGTGCATAATTCAAATTTGAACTACATGCACATGCTCAAGTGCATATAAATTGGTTGAAAAATCAAATCTGTGTCCTTGCGTGCATGCTTAGGTCCCATGCAAGAAAAGGGAATGAATTTCGAACACCGGGGCACCGTTGATTGCCGGCAAAACATTGAGATGCCTGGTTTTTAAATTTTAGTAAATCCAAAACTCGTCTGAAATTCATGAAACTTGGCATGCTATCATGGAGCGGCATCAACATGCCGTGGGAAATTTTTTGTCCTATTTGGGGCAGGTTTGGGTATATGCTTCTCACAAACCGGAGCTTCTCACAACAAGCATGATGGTTTTCGGTAGGGAACGTCCCACTTTGGGGACGAAATGATATCCATTGCCTCTTATTGCTTTCAATTTTTTTTCTCGTGTCAACATAGGACAACAGGAGTGTTGTGTTATTTTTTGTGATTTTTCGGGGTTCGTTTGGACATTTTTATGCATTAACTGAGTTTTCAATGCATTTTATGTGCATAATTCAAATTTGAACTACATGCACATGCTCGAGTGCATATAAATTGGTTGAAAAATCAAATCTTTGTCCTTGGGTGCATGCTTAGGTCCCATGCAAGAAATGGGAATGAATTTCAAACACCGGGGCACCGTTGATTTCTGGCAAAACATTGAGATGCCTGGTTTTTCAATTCTAGTAAATCCAAAACTGGTCTGAAATTCATGAAACTTGGCATGCTATCATGGAGCGGCATCAACATGTCGTGGTAGAAATTTGTCCCATTTGGGGCAGGATTTGGTATATGCTTCTCACAAACCGGAGCTTCTCACAACAAGCATGATTGGTTTCGGTAGGGAACGTCCCACCTTTGGGGACGAAATGATATCCATTGCCTGTTATTGCTTTCAATTTTTTCTCTCGTGTCCACATAGAACAACAGTAGTGTTGTTTTATTTTTTGTGATTTTTCGGGGTTCGTTTGGACATTTTTATGCATTAGCTGAGTTTTCAATGCATTTTATGTGCATAATTCAAATTTGAACTACATGCACTTGCTCGAGTGCATATATATTGGTTGAAAAATCAAATCTGTGTCCTTGGGCGCATGCTTAGGTCCCATGCAAGAAATGGGAATGAATTTCAAACACCAGGGCACCGTTGATTGCCTGCAAAATATTGAGATGCCTGGTTTTTAAATTCTAGTAAATCCAAAACTCGTCTGAAATTCATGAAACTTGGCATGCTATCATGGAGCGGCATCAACATGCCGTGGTACAAATTTTGTCCTATTTGGGGCAGGCTCGGGTATATGCTTCTCACAAACCGGAGCTTCTCCCAACAAGCATGATTGTTTTCGGTAGGGAACGTGCCACCTTTGGGGACGAAACGATATCCATTGCCTCTTATTGCTTTCAATTTTTTTCTCGTGTCAACATGGAACAACAGTAGTTTTGTGTGATTATTTGTGATTTTCGGGGTTCGTTTGGACATTTGTATGCATTAACTGAATTTTCAATGCATTTTATGTGCATAATTGAAATTTGAACTACATGCACATGCTCCAGTGCATATCAATTGGTTGAAAAATCAAATCTGTGTCCTTGGGTGCATGCTTAGGTCCCATGCAAGAAATGGGAATGAATTTCAAACACAAGGGCACCGTTGATTGGCAGCAAAACATTGAGATGCCTGGTTTTTAAATTCAAGTAAATCCAAAACTCGTCTGAAATTCGTGAAACTTGGCATGCTATCATGTAGCGGCATCAACATGCCGTGGTACAAATTTTGTCCCATTTGGGGGCAGGTTTGGGTATATGCTTCTCACAAACCGGAGCTTCTCACAACAAGCATGATGATTTTCGGTAGGGAACGTGCCACCTTTGGGGACGAAACGATATCCATTGCCTCTTATTGCTTTCTAATTTTTTTCTCATGTCAACATGGAAAAACAGTAGTTTTGTGTGATTTTTTGTGATTTTTCGGGGTTCATTTGGACATTTTTATGCATTAACTGAGTTTTCAATGCATTTTATGTGCATAATTCAAATTTGAACTACATGCACATGCTCAAGTGCATATAAATTGGTTGAAAAATCAAATCTGTGTCCTTGGGTGCATGCTTAGGTCCCATGCAAGAAATGGGAATGAATTTCAAACACCGGGGCACCGTTGATTGCCGGCAAAACATTGAGATGCCTGGTTTTTAAATTCTAGTAAATCCAAAACTGGTCTGAAATTCATGAAACTTGGCATGCTATCATGGAGCGGCATCAACATGTCGTGGTAGAAATTTGTCCCATTTGGGGCAGGATTTGGTATATGCTTCTCACAAACCGGAGCTTCTCACAACAAGCATGATTGTTTTCGGTAGGGAACGTCCCACCTTTGGGGACGAAATGATATCCATTGCCTGTTATTGCTTTCAATTTTTTCTCTCGTGTCCACATAGAACAACAGGAGTGTTGTTTTATTTTTTGTGATTTTTCGGGGTTCGTTTGGACATTTTTATGCATTAACTGAGTTTTCAATGCATTTTATGTGCATAATTCAAATTTGAACTACATGCACTTGCTCGAGTGCATATATATTGGTTGAAAATTCAAATATGTGTCCTTGGGTGCATGCTTAGGTCCCATGCAAGAAATGGGAATGAATTTCAAACACCAGGGCACCGTTGATTGCCTGCAAAATATTGAGATGCCTGGTTTTTAAATTCTAGTAAATCCAAAACTCGTCTGAAATTCATGAAACTTGGCATGCTATCATGGAGCGGCATCAACATGCCGTGGTACAAATTTTGTCCTATTTGGGGCAGGTTCGGGTATATGCTTCTCACAATCCGGAGCTTCGCCCAACAAGCATGATGGTTTTCGGTAGGGAACGTGCCACCTTTGGGGACGAAACGATATCCATTGCCTCTTATTGCTTTCAATTTTTTTCTCGCCTCAACATGGAACAATAGTAGTTTTGTGTGATTTTTTGTGATTTTCGGGGTTCGTTTGGACATTTGTATGCATTAACTGAATTTTCAATGCATTTTATGTGCATAATTGAAATTTGAACTACATGCACATGCTCCAGTGCATATCAATTGGTTGAAAAATCAAATCTGTGTCCTTGGGTGAATGCTTAGGTCCCATGCAAGAAATGGGAATGAATTTCAAACACCATGGCACCGTTGATTGCCAGCAAAACATTGAGATGCCTGGTTTTTAAATTCTAGTAAATCCAAAACTTGTCTGAAATTCGTGAAACTTAGCATGCTATCATGTAGCGGCATCAACATGCCGTGGTACAAATTTTGTCCCATTTGGGGGCAGGTTTGGGTATATGCTTCTCACAAACCGGAGCTTCTCACAACAAGCATGATGATTTTCGGTAGGGAACGTGCCACCTTTGGGGACGAAACGATATCCATTGCCTCTTATTGCTTTCAATTTTTTTTCTCGTGTCAACATGGAAAAACAGTAGTTTTGTGTGATTTTTTGTGATTTTTCGGGGTTCATTTGGACATTTTTATGCATTAACTGAGTTTTCAATGCATTTTATGTGCATAATTCAAATTTGAACTACATGCGCATGCTCAAGTGCATATAAATTGGTTGAAAAATCAAATCTGTGTCCTTGGGTGCATGCTTAGGTCCCATGCAAGAAATGTGAATGAATTTTGAACACCGGGCACCGTTGATTGCCGGCAAAACATTGAGATGCCTGGTTTTTAAATTTTAGTAAATCCAAAACTCGTCTGAAATTCATGAAACTTGGCATGCTATCATGGAGCGGTATCAACATGCCGTGGTAAATTTTTTGTTCTATTTGGGGCAGGTTTGGGTATATGCTTCTCACAAACCGGAGCTTCTCACAACAAGCATGATGGTTTTCGTTAGGGAAAGTCCCACTTTGGGGACGAAACGATATCCATTGCCTCTTATTGCTTTCAAATTTTTTTCTCGTGTCAACATAGGACAATAGGAGTGTTGTGTGATTTTTTGTGATTTTTCGGGGTTCGTTTGGACATTTTCATGCATTAACTGAGTTTTCAATGCATTTTATGTGCATAATTCAAATTTGAACTACGTGCACATGCTCAAGTGCATATAAATTGGTTGAAAAATCAAATCTGTGTCCTTGGGTGCATGCATAGGTCCCATGCAAGAAATGGGAATGAATTTCGAACACCGGGGCACCGTTGATTGCCGGCAAAACATTGAGATGCCTGGTTTTTAAATTCTAGTAAATCCAAAACTCGTCTGAAATTCATGAAACTTGGCATGCTATCATGGAGCGGCATCAACATGCCGTGGTACAAATTTTGTCCTATTTGGGGCAGGTTTGGGTATATGCATCTCACAAACCGGAGCTTCTGCCAACAAGCATGATGGTTTTCGGTAGGGAACGTGCCACCTTTGGGGACGAAACGAGATCCATTACCTCTTATTGCTTTCAAATTTTTTTCTCGTGTCAACATAGAACAACAGGAGTGTTGTGTGATTTTTTGTGATTTTTGGGGTTCGTTTGGACATTTTTATGCATTAACTGAGTTTTCAATGCATTTTATGTGCATAATTCAAATTTGAACTACATGCACATGCTCAAGTGCATATAAATTGGTTGAAAAATCAAATCTGTGTCCTTGGGTGCATGCTTAGGTCCCATGCAAGAAATGGGAATGAATTTCAAACACCGGGGCACCGTTGATTGCCGGCAAAACATTGAGATGCCTGGTTTTTAAATTCTAGTAAATCCAAAACTGGTCTGAAATTCATGAAACTTGGCATGCTATCATGGAGCGGCATCAACATGTCGTGGTAGAAATTTGTCCCATTTGGGGCAGGATTTGGTATATGCTTCTCACAAACCGGAGCTTCTCACAACAAGCATGATTGTTTTCGGTAGGGAACGTCCCACCTTTGGGGACGAAATGATATCCATTGCCTGTTATTGCTTTCAATTTTTTCTCTCGTGTCCACATAGAACAACAGGAGTGTTGTTTTATTTTTTGTGATTTTTCGGGGTTCGTTTGGACATTTTTATGCATTAACTGAGTTTTCAATGCATTTTATGTGCATAATTCAAATTTGAACTACATGCACTTGCTCGAGTGCATATATATTGGTTGAAAATTCAAATATGTGTCCTTGGGTGCATGCTTAGGTCCCATGCAAGAAATGGGAATGAATTTCAAACACCAGGGCACCGTTGATTGCCTGCAAAATATTGAGATGCCTGGTTTTTAAATTCTAGTAAATCCAAAACTCGTCTGAAATTCATGAAACTTGGCATGCTATCATGGAGCGGCATCAACATGCCGTGGTACAAATTTTGTCCTATTTGGGGCAGGTTCGGGTATATGCTTCTCACAATCCGGAGCTTCGCCCAACAAGCATGATGGTTTTCGGTAGGGAACGTGCCACCTTTGGGGACGAAACGATATCCATTGCCTCTTATTGCTTTCAATTTTTTTCTCGTCTCAACATGGAACAATAGTAGTTTTGTGTGATTTTTTGTGATTTTCGGGGTTCGTTTGGACATTTGTATGCATTAACTGAATTTTCAATGCATTTTATGTGCATAATTGAAATTTGAACTACATGCACATGCTCCAGTGCATATCAATTGGTTGAAAAATCAAATCTGTGTCCTTGGGTGAATGCTTAGGTCCCATGCAAGAAATGGGAATGAATTTCAAACACCATGGCACCGTTGATTGCCAGCAAAACATTGAGATGCCTGGTTTTTAAATTCTAGTAAATCCAAAACTTGTCTGAAATTCGTGAAACTTGGCATGCTATCATGTAGCGGCATCAACATGCCGTGGTACAAATTTTGTCCCATTTGGGGGCAGGTTTGGGTATATGCTTCTCACAAACCGGAGCTTCTCACAACAAGCATGTTGATTTTCGGTAGGGAACGTGCCACCTTTGGGGACGAAACGATATCCATTGCCTCTTATTGCTTTCAATTTTTTTTCTCGTGTCAACATGGAAAAACAGTAGTTTTGTGTGATTTTTTGTGATTTTTCGGGGTTCATTTGGACATTTTTATGCATTAACTGAGTTTTCAATGCATTTTATGTGCATAATTCAAATTTGAACTACATGCGCATGCTCAAGTGCATATAAATTTGTTGAAAAATCAAATCTGTGTCCTTGGGTGCATGCTTAGGTCCCATGCAAGAAATGTGAATGAATTTTGAACACCGGGGCACCGTTGATTGCCGGCAAAACATTGAGATGCCTGGTTTTTAAATTTTAGTAAATCCAAAACTCGTCCGAAATTCATGAAACTTGGCATGCTATCATGGAGCGGCATCAACATGCCGTGGTAAATTTTTTGTTCTATTTGGGGCAGGTTTGGGTATATGCTTCTCACAAACCGGAGCTTCTGACAACAAGCATGATGGTTTTCGTTAGGGAAAGTCCCACTTTGGGGACGAAACGATATCCATTGCCTCTTATTGCTTTCAAATTTTTTTCTCGTGTCAACATAGGACAATAGAAGTGTTGTGTGATTTTTTGTGATTTTTCGGGGTTCGTTTGGACATTTTCATGCATTAACTGAGTTTTCAATGCATTTTATGTGCATAATTCAAATTTGAACTACGTGCACATGCTCAAGTGCATATAAATTGGTTGAAAAATCAAATCTGTGTCCTTGGGTGCATGCTTAGGTCCCATGCAAGAAATGGGAATGAATTTCGAACACCGCGGCACCGTTGATTGCCGGCAAAACATTGAGATGCCTGGTTTTTAAATTCTAGTAAATCCAAAACTCGTCTGAAATTCATGAAACTTGGCATGCTATCATGGAGCGGCATCAACATGCCGTGGTACAAATTTTGTCCTATTTGGGGCAGGTTTGGGTATATGCATCTCACAAACCGGAGCTTCTGCCAACAAGCATGATGGTTTTCGGTAGGGAACGTGCCACCTTTGGGGACGAAACGAGATCCATTACCTCTTATTGCTTTCAATTTTTTTCTCTCGTGTCAACATAGAACAACAGGAGTGTTGTGTGATTTTTTGTGATTTTTCGGGGTTCGTTTGCACATTTTCATGCATTAACTGAGTTTTCAATGCATTTTATGTGCATAATTCAAATTTGAACTACATGCACATGCTCAAGTGCATATAAATTGGTTGAAAAATCAAATCTGTGTCCTTGGGTGCATGCTTAGGTCCCATGCAAGAAATGGGAATGAATTTCTAACACCGGGGCACCGTTGATTGCCAGCAAAACATTGAGATGCCTGGTTTTTAAATTCTAGTAAATCCAAAACTCGTCTGAAATTCATGAAACTTGGCATGCTATCATGGAGCGGCATCGACATGCCGTGGTACAAATTTTGTCCTATTTGGGGCCGGTTTGGGTATATGCTTCTCACAAACCGGAGCTTCTGCCAACAAGCATGATGGTTTTCGGTAGGGAACGTGCCACCTTTGGGGACGAAACGAGATCCATTACCTCTTATTGCTTTCAAATTTTTTTCTCGTGTCAACATAGAACAACAGGAGTGTTGTGTGATTTTTTGTGATTTTTCGGGGTTCGTTTGGACATTTTTATGCATTAACTGAGTTTTCAATGCATTTTATGTGCATAATTCAAATTTGAACTACATGCACATGCTCAAGTGCATATAAATTGGTTGAAAAATAAAATCTGTGTCCTTGGGTGCATGCTTAGGTCCCATGCAAGAAATGGGAATGAATTTCAAACGCCGGGGCACCGTTGATTGCCGGCAAAACATTGAGATGCCTGGTTTTCAATTCTAGTAAATCCAAAACTGGTCTGAAATTCATGAAACTTGGCATGCTATCATGTAGCGGCATCAACATGTCGTGGTACAAATTTGTCCCATTTGGGGCAGGATTTGGTATATGCTTCTCACAAACCGGAGCTTCTCACAACAAGCATGATTATTTTCGGTAGGGAACGTCCCACCTTTGGGGACGAAATGATATCCATTGCCTGTTATTGCTTTCAATTTTTTCTCTCGTGTCCACATAGAACAACAGGAGTGTTGTTTTATTTTTTGTGATTTTTCGGGGTTCGTTTGGACATTTTTATGCATTAACTGAGTTTTCAATGCATTTTATGTGCATAATTCAAATTTCAACTACATGCACTTGCTCGAGTGCATATATATTGGTTGAAAAATCAAATCTGTGTCCTTGGGTGCATGCTTAGGTCCCATGCAAGAAATGGGAATGAATTTCAAACACCAGGGCACCGTTGATTGCCAGCAAAATATTGAGATGCCTGGTTTTTAAATTCTAGTAAATCCAAAACTCGTCTGAAATTCATGAAACTTGGCATGCTATCATGTAGCGGCATCAACATGCCGTGGTACAAATTTTGTCCCATTTGGGGCAGGTTTGGGAATATGCTTCTCACAAACCGGAGCTTCTCACAACAAGCATGATGATTTTCGGTAGGGAACGTGCCACCTTTGGGGACGAAACGATATCCATTGCCTCTTATTGCTTTCAATTTTTTTCTCGTGTCAACATGGAAAAACAGTAGTTTTGTGTGATTTTTTGTGATTTTTCGGGGTTCATTTGGACATTTTTATGCATTAACTGAGTTTTCAATGCATTTTATGTGCATAATTCAAATTTGAACTACGTGCGCATGCTCAAGTGCATATAAATTGGTTGAAAAATCAAATCTGTGTCCTTGGGTGCATGCTTAGGTCCCATGCAAGAAATGGGAATGAATTTTGAACACCGGGGCACCGTTGATTGCCGGCAAAACATTGAGATGCATGGTTTTTAAATTTTAGTAAATCCAAAGCTCGTCTGAAATTCATGAAACTTGGCATGCTATCATGGAGCGGCATCAACATGCCGTGGTAAATTTTTTGTCCTATTTGGGGCAGGTTTGGGTATATGCTTCTCACAAACCAGAGCTTCTCACAACAAGCATGATGGTTTTCGTTAGGGAAGGTCCCACTTTGGGGACGAAATGATATCCATTGCCTCTTATTGCTTTCAAATTTTTTTCTCGTGTCAACATAGGACAATAGGAGTGTTGTGTGATTTTTTGTGATTTTTCGGGGTTCGTTTGGACATTTTCATGCATTAACTGAGTTTTCAATGCATTTTATGTGCATAATTCAAATTTGAACTACATGCACATGCTCAAGTGCATATAAATTGGTTGAAATATCAAATATGTGTCCTTGGGTGCATGCTTAGGTCCCATGCAAGAAATGGGAATGAATTTCGAACACCGGGGCACCGTTGATTGCCGGCAAAACATTGAGATGCCTGGTTTTAAAATTCTAGTAAATCCAAAACTCGTCTGAAATTCATGAAACTTGGCATGCTATCATGGAGCGGCATCAATATGCCGTGGTACAAATTTTGTCCTATTTGGGGCAGGTTTGGGTATATGCTTCTCACAAACCGGAGCTTCTGCCAACAAGCATGATGGTTTTCGGTAGCGAACGTGCCACCTTTGGGGACGAAACGAGATCCATTACCTCTTATTGCTTTCAAATTTTTTTTCTCGTGTCAACATAGAACAACAGGAGTGTTGTGTGATTTTTTGTGATTTTTCGGGGTTCGTTTGGACATTTTTATGCATTAACTGAGTTTTCAATGCATTTTATGTGCATAATTCAAATTTGAACTACATGCACATGCTCCAGTGCATATAAATTGGTTGAAAAATCAAATCTGTGTCCTTGGGTTCATGCTTAGGTCCCATGCAACAAATGGGAATGAATTTCGAACACCGGGGCACCGTTGATTGCCAGCAAAACATTGAGATGCCTGGTTTTTAAATTCTAGTAAATCCAAAACTCGTATGAAATTCATGAAACTTGGCATGCTATCATGGACCGGCATCAACATGCCATGGTACAAATTTTGTCCCATTTGGGGCAGGATTTGGTATATGCTTCTCACAAACCGGAGCTTCTCACAACAAGCATGATGGTTTTCGGTAGGGAACGTCCCACCTTTGTGGACGAAAAGATATCCATTGCCTCTTATTGCTTTCAAATTTTTTTCTCGTGTCAACATAGAACAACAGGAGTGTTCTGTGATTTTTTGTGTTTTTTCGGGTTTTGTTTGGACATTTTTATGCATTAACTGAGTTTTCAATGCATTTTATGTGCATAATTCAAATTTGAACTACATGCACATGCTCAAGTGCATATAAATTGGTTGAAAACTCAAATCTGTGTCCTTGGGTGCATGCTTAGGTCCCATGCAAGAAATGGGAATGAATTTCGAACACCGGGGCACTGTTGATTGCCAGCAAAACATTGAGATGCCTGGTTTTTAAATTCTAGTAAATCCAAAACTCGTCTGAAATTCATGAAAGTTGGCATGCTATCATGGACCGGCATCAACATGCCGTGGTACAAATTTTGTCCCATTTGGAGCAGGATTTGGTATATGTTCTCACAAACCGGAGCTTCTCACAACAAGCATGATGGTTTTCGGTAGGGAACGTCCCACCTTTGTGGACGAAAAGATATCCATTGCCTCTTATTGCTTTCAAATTTTTTTCTAGTGTCAACATAGAACAACAGGAGTGTTGTGTGATTTTTTCTGATTTTTCGGGGTTCGTTTGAACATTTTTATGCATTAACTGAGTTTTCAATGCATTTTATGTGCATAATTCAAATTTGAACTACATGCACTTGCTCGAGTGCGTATATATTGGTTGAAAAATCAAATCTCTGTCCTTGGGTGCATGCTTAGGTCCCATGCAAGAAATGGGAATGAATTTCAAACACCGGGGCACCGTTGATTGCCTCCAAAACATTGAGATGCCTGGTTTTTAAATTCTAGTAAATCCAAAACTCGTCTGAAATTCATGAAACTTGGCATGCTATCATGGAGCGGTATCAACATGCCCTGGTACAAATTTTGTCCCTTTTGGGACAGGTTTGGGTATATGCTTCTCACAAACCGGAGCTTCTCACAACAAGCATGATGGTTTTTCGGTAGGGAACGTCCCACCTTTGGGGACGAAACGATATCCATTGCCTCTTATTGCTTTCAATTTATTTTTCTCATGTCAACATGGAACAACAGTAGTTTTGTGTGATTTTTTGTGATTTTTCGGGGTTCATTTGGACATTTTTATGCATTAACTGAGTTTTCAATGCATTTTATGTGCATAATTCAAATCTGAACTACATGCGCATGCTCAAGTGCATATAAATTTGTTGAAAAATCAAATCTGTGTCCTTGGGTGCATGCTTAGGTCCCATGCAAGAAATGTGAATGAATTTTGAACACCGGGGCACCGTTGATTGCCGGCAAAACATTGAGATGCCTGGTTTTTAAATTTTAGTAAATCCAAAACTCGTCCGAAATTCATGAAACTTGGCATGCTATCATGGAGCGGCATCAACATGCCGTGGTAAATTTTTTGTTCTATTTGGGGCAGGTTTGGGTATATGCTTCTCACAAACCGGAGCTTCTGACAACAAGCATGATGGTTTTCGTTAGGGAAAGTCCCACTTTGGGGACGAAACGATATCCATTGCCTCTTATTGCTTTCAAATTTTTTTCTCGTGTCAACATAGAACAACAGGAGTGTTGTGTGATTTTTTGTGATTTTTCGGGGTTCGTTTGGACATTTTCATGCATTAACTGAGTTTTCAATGCATTTTATGTGCATAATTCAAATTTGAACTACGTGCACATGCTCAAGTGCATATAAATTGGTTGAAAAATCAAATCTGTGTCCTTGGGTGCATGCTTAGGTCCCATGCAAGAAATGGGAATGAATTTCAAACACCGGGGCACCGTTGATTGCCGGCAAAACATTGAGATGCCTGGTTTTTAAATTCTAGTAAATCCAAAACTCGTCTGAAATTCATGAAACTTGGCATGCTATCATGGAGCGGCATCAACATGTCGTGGTAGAAATTTGTCCCATTTGGGGCAGGATTTGGTATATGCTTCTCACAAACCGGAGCTTCTCACAACAAGCATGATTGTTTTCGGTAGGGAACGTCCCACCTTTGGGGACGAAATGATATCCATTGCCTGTTATTGCTTTCAATTTTTTCTCTCGTGTCCACATAGAACAACAGGAGTGTTGTTTTATTTTTTGTGATTTTTCGGGGTTCGTTTGGACATTTTTATGCATTAACTGAGTTTTCAATGCATTTTATGTGCATAATTCAAATTTGAACTACATGCACTTGCTCGAGTGCATATATATTGGTTGAAAATTCAAATATGTGTCCTTGGGTGCATGCTTAGGTCCCATGCAAGAAATGGGAATGAATTTTGAACACCGGGGCACCGTTGATTGCCGGAAAAACATTGAGATGCCTGGTTTTTAAATTTTAGTAAATCCAAAACTCGTCTGAAATTCATGAAACTTGGCATGCTATCATGGAGCGGCATCAACATGTCGTGGTAAATTTTTTGTCCTATTTGGGGCAGGTTTGGGTATATGCTTCTCACAAACCGGAGCTTCTCACAACAAGCATGATGGTTTTCGGTAGGGAACGTCCCACTTTGGGGACGAAACGATATCATTGCCTCTTATTGCTTCCAACTTTTTTTCTCGTGTCAACATAGGACAACAGGAGTGTTGTGTGATTTTTTGTGATTTTTCGGGGTTCGTTTGGACATTTTTATGCATTAACTGAGTTTTCAATGCATTTTATGTGCATAATTCAAATTTGAACTACATGCACATGCTCAAGTGCATATAAACTGGTTGAAAAATCAAATCTGTGTCCTTGGGTGCATGCTTAGGTCCCATGCAAGAAATGGGAATGAATTTCGAACACCGGGGCACCGTTGATTGCCGGAAAAACATTGAGATGCCTGGTTTTTAAATTTTAGTAAATCCAAAACTCGTCTGAAATTCATGAAACTTGGCATGCTATCATGGAGCGGCATCAACATGTCGTGGTAAATTTTTTGTCCTATTTGGGGCAGGTTTGGGTATATGCTTCTCACAAACCGGAGCTTCTCACAACAAGCATGATGGTTTTCGGTAGGGAACGTCCCACTTTGGGGACGAAACGATATCATTGCCTCTTATTGCTTCCAACTTTTTCTCTCGTGTCAACATAGGACAACAGGAGTGTTGTGTGATTTTTTGTGATTTTTCGGGGTTCGTTTGGACATTTTTATGCATTAACTGAGTTTTCAATGCATTTTATGTGCATAATTCAAATTTGAACTACATGCACATGCTCAAGTGCATATAAATTGGTTGAAAAATCAAATCTGTGTCCTTGGGTGCATGCTTAGGTCCCATGCAAGAAATGGGAATGAATTTCGAACACTGGGGCACCGTTGATTGCCGGCAAAACATTGAGATGCCTGGTTTTTAAATACTAGTAAATCCAAAACTCGTCTGAAATTCATGAAACTTGGCATGCTATCATGGAGCGGCATCAACATGCCGTGGTACAAATTTTGTCCTATTTGGGGCAGGTTTGGGTATATGCTTCTCACATACCGGAGCTTCTGCCAACAAGCATGATGGTTTTCGGTAGGGAACGTAACACCTTTGGGGACGAAACGAGATCCATTGCCTCTTATTGCTTCAATTTTTTTTCTCGTGTCAACATAGAACAATAGGAGTGTTGTGTTATTTTTTGTGATTTTTCGGGGTTCGTTTGGACATTTTTTTGCATTAACTGAGTTTTCAATGCATTTTATGTGAATAATTCAAATTTGAACTACATGCAAATGCTCAAGTGCATATAAATTGGTTGAAAAATCAAATCTGTGTCCTTGGGTGCATGCTTAGGTCCCATGCAAGAAATGGGAATGAATTTCGAACACCGGGGCACCGTTGATTGCCGGCAAAACATTGAGATGCCTGGTTTTTAAATACTAGTAAATCCAAAACTCGTCTGAAATTCATGAAACTTGGCATGCTATCATGGAGCGGCATCAACATGCCGTGGTACAAATTTTGTCCTATTTGGTGCAGGTTTGGGTATATGCTTCTCACATACCGGAGCTTCTGCCAACAAGCATGATGGTTTTCCGTAGGGAACGTGCCACCTTTGGGGACGAAACGAGATCCATTGCCTCTTATTGCTTTCAATTTTTTTTCTCGTGTCAACATAGAACAATAGGAGTGTTGTGTTATTTTTTGTGATTTTTCGGGGTTCCTTTGGACATTTTTATGCATTAACTGAGTTTTCAATGCATTTTATGTGCATAATTCAAATTTGAACTACATGCACATGCTCAAGTGCATATAAATTGGTTGAAAAATCAAATCTGTGTCCTTGGATGCATGCTTTGGTCCCATGCAAGAAATGGGAATGAATTTCAAACACGGGGGCACCGTTGATTGCCGGCAAAACATTGAGATGCCTGGTTTTTAAATTCCAGTAAATCCAAAACTCGTCTGAAATTCATGAAACTTGGCATGCTATCATGGACCGGCATCAACATGCCGTGGTACAAATTTTGTCCCATTTGGGGCAGGATTTGGTATATGCTTCTCACAAACCGGAGCTTCTCACAACAAGCATGATGGTTTTCGGTAGGGAACGTCCCACCTTTGGGGACGAAACGATATCCATTGCTTACAATTTTTTCTCTCATGTCAACATAGAACAACAGGAGTGTTGTTTGATTTTTTGTGATTTTTTGGGGTTCGTTTGGACATTTTTATGCATTAACTGAGTTTTCAATGCATTTTATGTGCATAATTCAAATTTGAACTACATGCACTTGCTCGAGTGCGTATATATTGGTTGAAAAATCAAATCTCTGTCCTTGGGTGCATGCTTAGGTCCCATGCAAGAAATGGGAATGAATTTCAAACACCGGGGCACCGTTGATTGCCTCCAAAACATTGAGATGCCTGGTTTTTAAATTCTAGTAAATCCAAAACTCGTCTGAAATTCATGAAACTTGGCATGCTATCATGGAGCGGCATCAACATGCCCTGGTACAAATTTTGTCCCTTTTGGGACAGGTTTGGGTATATGCTTCTCACAAACCGGAGCTTCTCACAACAAGCATGATGGTTTTTCGGTAGGGAACGTCCCACCTTTGGGGACGAAACGATATCCATTGCCTCTTATTGCTTTCAATTTATTTTTCTCATGTCAACATGGAACAACAGTAGTTTTGTGTGATTTTTTGTGATTTTTCGGGGTTCATTTGGACATTTTTATGCATTAACTGAGTTTTCAATGCATTTTATGTGCATAATTCAAATCTGAACTACATGCACATGCTCAAGTGCATATAAATTGGTTGAAAAAAATCAAATCTGTGTCCTTGCGTGCATGCTTAGGTCCCATGCAAGAAATGGGAATGAATTTTGAACACCGGGGCACCGTTGATTGCCGGAAAAACATTGAGATGCCTGGTTTTTAAATTTTAGTAAATCCAAAACTCGTCTGAAATTCATGAAACTTGGCATGCTATCATGGAGCGGCATCAACATGTCGTGGTAAATTTTTTGTCCTATTTGGGGCAGGTTTGGGTATATGCTTCTCACAAACCGGAGCTTCTCACAACAAGCATGATGATTTTCGGTAGGGAACGTCCCACTTTGGGGACGAAACGATATCATTGCCTCTTATTGCTTCCAACTTTTTTTCTCGTGTCAACATAGGACAACAGGAGTGTTGTGTGATTTTTTGTGATTTTTCGGGGTTCGTTTGGACATTTTTATGCATTAACTGAGTTTTCAATGCATTTTATGTGCATAATTCAAATTTGAACTACATGCACATGCTCAAGTGCATATAAACTGGTTGAAAAATCAAATCTGTGTCCTTGGGTGCATGCTTAGGTCCCATGCAAGAAATGGGAATGAATTTCGAACACCGGGGTACCGTTGATTGCCGGAAAAACATTGAGATGCCTGGTTTTTAAATTTTAGTAAATCCAAAACTCGTCTGAAATTCATGAAACTTGGCATGCTATCATGGAGCGGCATCAACATGTCGTGGTAAATTTTTTGTCCTATTTGGGGCAGGTTTGGGTATATGCTTCTCACAAACCGGAGCTTCTCACAACAAGCATGATGGTTTTCGGTAGGGAACGTCCCACTTTGGGGACGAAACGATATCATTGCCTCTTATTGCTTCCAACTTTTTCTCTCGTGTCAACATAGGACAACAGGAGTGTTGTGTGATTTTTTGTGATTTTTCGGGGTTCGTTTGGACATTTTTATGCATTAACTGAGTTTTCAATGCATTTTATGTGCATAATTCAAATTTGAACTACATGCACATGCTCAAGTGCATATAAATTGGTTGAAAAATCAAATCTGTGTCCTTGGGTGCATGCTTAGGTCCCATGCAAGAAATGGGAATGAATTTCGAACACCGGGGCACCGTTGATTGCCGGCAAAACATTGAGATGCCTGGTTTTTAAATACTAGTAAATCCAAAACTCGTCTGAAATTCATGAAACTTGGCATGCTATCATGGAGCGGCATCAACATGCCGTCGTACAAATTTTGTCCTATTTGGGGCAGGTTTGGGTATATGCTTCTCACATACCGGAGCTTCTGCCAACAAGCATGATGGTTTTCGGTAGGGAACGTAACACCTTTGGGGACGAAACGAGATCCATTGCCTCTTATTGCTTCAATTTTTTTCTCGTGTCAACATAGAACAATAGGAGTGTTGTGTTATTTTTTGTGATTTTTCGGGGTTCGTTTGGACATTTTTTTGCATTAACCTAGTTTTCAATGCATTTTATGTGAATAATTCAAATTTGAACTACATGCAAATGCTCAAGTGCATATAAATTGGTTGAAAAATCAAATCTGTGTCCTTGGGTGCATGCTTAGGTCCCATGCAAGAAATGGGAATGAATTTCGAACACCGGGGCACCGTTGATTGCCGGCAAAACATTGAGATGCCTGGTTTTTAAATACTAGTAAATCCAAAACTCGTCTGAAATTCATGAAACTTGGCATGCTATCATGGAGCGGCATCAACATGCCGTGGTACAAATTTTGTCCTATTTGGTGCAGGTTTGGGTATATGCTTCTCACATACCGGAGCTTCTGCCAACAAGCATGATGGTTTTCCGTAGGGAACGTGCCACCTTTGGGGACGAAACGAGATCCATTGCCTCTTATTGCTTTCAATTTTTTTTCTCGTGTCAACATAGAACAATAGGAGTGTTGTGTTATTTTTTGTGATTTTTCGGGGTTCGTTTGGACATTTTTATGCATTAACTGAGTTTTCAATGCATTTTATGTGCATAATTCAAATTTGAACTACATGCACATGCTCAAGTGCATATAAATTGGTTGAAAAATCAAATCTGTGTCCTTGGGTGCATGCTTAGGTCCCATGCAAGAAATGGGAATGAATTTCAAACACCGGGGCACCGTTGATTGCCGCCAAAACATTGAGATGCCTGGTTTTTAAATTCCAGTAAATCCAAAACTCGTCTGAAATTCATGAAACTTGGCATGCTATCATGGACCGGAGTCAACATGCCGTGGTACAAATTTTGTCCCATTTGGGGCAGGATTTGGTATAGGCTTCTCACAAAACGGAGCTTCTCACAACAAGCATGATGGTTTTCGATAGGGAACGTCCCACCTTTGGGGATGAAACGATATCCATTGCCTCTTATTGCTTTCAATTTTTTCTCTCGTGTCAACGTAGAACAACAGGAGTGTTGTTTGATTTTTTGTGATTTTTCGGGGTTCGTTCACAAACCGGAGCTTCTCACAACAAGCATGATGGTTTTCGGTAGGGAATGTCCCACCTTTGGGGATGAAAAGATATCCATTGCCTCTTATTGCTTTCAATTTTTTCTCGTGTCAACATAGAACAACAGGAGTGTTGTGTGATTTTTTGTGATTTTTCGGGGTTCGTTTGGACATTTTTATGCATTAACTGAGTTTTCAATGCATTTTATGTGCATAATTAAAATTTGAACTACATGCACTTGCTCGAGTGCATATATATTGGTTGAAAAATCAAATCTGTGTCCTTGGGTGCATGCTTAGGTCCCATGCAAGAAATGGGAATGAATTTCAAACACCGGGGCACCGTTGATTGCCTGCAAAACATTGAGATGCCTGGTTTTTAAATTCTAGTAAATCCAAAACTCGTCTTAAATTCATGAAACTTGGCATGCTATCATGGAGCGGCATCAACATGCCGTGGTACAAATTTTGTCCCTTTTGGGGCCGGTTTCGGTATATGCTTCTCACAAACCGGAGCTTCTCCCAACAAGCATGATGGTTTTCGGTAGAGAACGGCCCACCTTTGGGGACGAAATGATATGCATTGCCTCTTATTGTTTTCAATTTTTTTTCTCGCGTCAACATAGAACAACAGGAGTGTTGTGTGATTTTTTGTGATTTTTCGGGGTTCGTTTGGACATTTTTATGCATTAACTGAGTTTTCAATGCATTTTATGTGCATAATTCAAATTTGAACTACATGCACATGCTCAAGTGCATATAAATTGGTTGAAAAATCAAATCTGTGTCCTTGGGTACAAATTTTGTCCTATTTGGGGCAGGTTTGGTTATATGCTTCTAACAAACCGGAGCTTCTGCCAACAAGCATGATGGTTTTCGGTAGGGAACGTGCCACCTTTGGGGTCGAAACGAGATCCATTGCCTCTTATTGCTTTCAATTTTTTTCTCGTGTCAACATGGAACAACAGTTGTGTTGTGTGATTTTTTGTCATTTTTCGGGGTTCGTTTGGACATTTTTATGCATTAACTGAGTTTTCAATGCATTTTATGTGCATAATTCAAATTTGAACTACATGCACATGCTCAAGTGCATATAAATTGGTTGAAAAATCAAATCTGTGTCCTTGGGTGCATGCTTAGGTCCCATGCAAGAAATGTGAATGAATTTCAAACACCGGGGAACCGTTGATTGCCTCCAAAACATTGAGATGCCTGGTTTTTAACATGCCGTGGTAGAAATTTTGTCCGATTTGGGGCAGGTTTGGGTATATGCTTCTCACATACCGGAGCTTCTCACAACAAGCATGATGGTTTTTGGTAGGGAACGTCCCACCTTTGGGGACGAAACGATATCCATTGCCTCTTAGTGCTTTCAAATTTTTTTCTCGTGTCAACATAGAACAACAAGAGTGTTGTGTGATTTTTTGTGATTTTTCGGGGTTCGTTTGGACATTTTTATGCATTAACTGAGTTTTAAATGAATTTATGTGCATAATTCAAATATGAACTACATGCACATGCTCCATTGCATATAAATTGGTTGAAAAATCAAGTATGTGTCCTTGGGTGCATGCTTAGGTCCAATGCAAGAAATGGGAATGAATTTCTAACACCAGGGCACCGTTGATTGCCGGCAAAACATTGACATGCCTGGTTTTTAAATTCTAGTAAATCCAAAATTCTGTTGACCATTCATGTGACGCCACGTGTCTTGATTTTAATGGCTGTAGGAGGTGCCGTGCAGACAGCTGCTTGACCTTGACTGAACGGGAGGTGTGCGAGCACTTTCCGATGCGCAGGCTGACCGAGAGGCGTGCAAGCTATCCTTGAGTGCGCAGGCTCACCGGCAAGCGTGCGAGCTGTATGCTGTGCTGGCTCACTGGGAAGTGAGCCCTTTGACTTACATGGCCGCTCGCCTTGCTCGCATCCTCTCCATTAATGGCGCCCAAGCCGCAGTTTAATTAGCTTTTTAAATATAAAACACTCATCGCAAAAGTTTTAGTTAGAACACCCATATGCAAACCGACAGCATCCCCAGGAAACCAAGAGAAAATGTGCCGAGCAGGATTTCTGTAGCTCTTGATCACAAACGTTTTAGATAGAACACCCGTATGCAAAGTGAGAGCAGCGCAGGATTTGTGCATCCCTTCAACGCAAACAGTTGTTTTGGATGACCCGTGTGGAACCACGTACAAACAATTTGGTAAGATTTGTCAATCCTTGTAACACTGCGATTTGTCAAAATATGAAGCTAAAAATCACTAGCAGTGTCTAATTTTTACAACTAAGATTCAGTAATTAAGCATAGATTTCATTCATAGATTAAGAAGTCGTTCTTAATTTATACAAATAGTTCAAATCTACAGCTGAACCGACCAAACTTTTCCCCAATTGTTGCCAACCACGCACTGAAATAGCTAGTTCAACTATATATACTAGCTAATTTTAAGTACGTTGTAAAGTTCCACCACATCTATATTTAGATGAACTGAACAAAATAGCCCCTAAATACTACTACTACCGCGGAGGGGCTTTGTACTACTTACGACTGCCTCTCCTCTGCCGAGCGCGCTCAGTAAGAGGCAGAGGAGGAGGAGCCTACCGATGAGCTGGGCAACCGCAATGCGGTGCCTGCCGCTAATGTAGCTTCAGCGACGCTCGCCTCGAACGCCCTCTACGCTCTAGATGACCCCTCTCGAAGCGGTGGTTCTCCTCGTAAATCTCCTGATTCCTCGCCTCTGAGGCGGCGTGTGCCACTGCCACTTCGGTGGTAAGGCTCTTTGCGTGCTCGACGAGGCTCTCATCCTCCTCCCACGGGAACTCGACGTAGTGCGCAAGGTCACTGTCGCACGTGAGGGCATCCAACTCCGCCTCCCGCCTTCGGGCGGCGATGGCGGAGCGGGTGATGACCCCGGCGGTCGACGTTGGGCTGGCGGCCACGGGGGCCGACGACGCGGTGGCGGACACGACCACCACCTCCCGCCTTCGGGCCG
The DNA here is from genome assembly GCF_018294505.1 of Triticum aestivum. NCBI lineage: Eukaryota > Viridiplantae > Streptophyta > Magnoliopsida > Poales > Poaceae > Triticum > Triticum aestivum. The sequence continues at coordinate 199,161,168 of NC_057805.1, forward strand.
CGGTGGCGGAGCGTGTGATGGGCACAGTGGCCGGTAGTGGGGTGGCGGCCACGACGGCCATATCCCACCTTCGGGCCGCGGCGGTGGAGCGGGCGATGGCCCTGGCTTTCGACGGTGGTGTGGCGGCAACGGTGGTCGGCAACAACTGCCGACGGGCACCGGCGGCGGAGCGTGTGGTGGGTGTTCCGCGCACACCCAACAGGGACGCCACGCGCACTACACTACGCCGGGGACTGCGCCGCCGCCGCGGTGTAGCCTCCCAGCTGGAGCTGTCCTTTGATGATGGAGGAGTGGCTGAGCGACGACGACGGACCGGTGCCATTGGCGAATGTGGGAGAAGGAGACGAGATAAGCTACAGGGATGGAGGGGAAAATGCGACGCAGGACTCGCCGGCCGTGAGGGTTTTTATAGCAGGCCGGTAAGCATTGAGATTTTGGGGGATTTCTTCGAGTCGGGCGGGAAGCTTGCACGGGAACCTGCGGGGTTGAGCGGGAACGGGCTCACCGACGATTCATTGGTGCCACCGTTTGGCAAAAAGAACACCCCCACGCGCTGCGCAAGCTTGCGTTGTAAGCCGTCTATGGCAGCAGGGTGACAAGACGTGCGAGAGGAGGACGAAAGGCCACGTACACATACGGTTAATAAAAAACGTTTGCAATTTAATTACCTACTATACCACCGTCCTGGTTTATAAGTATGATTTAACTAATAAAATACGAATGCATGTCGCCATAGATTATATAGTTGGATTTGTATTTGAAAATAGTTTCCAATTATATAATTTTTTAAAAACTTGCATTAACATTTTGTTGGTTAAATTTGAGGGCAAAGTACGGCACGGAATATAAAGGAGACTATAGACCAGATGGAGGTGGTACCACACGGCCGCTCTCTACGCAGCGACGCAACTGTCGGCCGACTTGTAGGCGACCATTTGCTGCATGTTCAACTACGGTGGACACCACCAACGATCTAAAAGCGCTCAAGGTTTCGGACTTGAAATGCCCGAATCTTGTCAACATCCAGCACCACTACAAGGTCTGGGGCACCGACAAAAGCAAACTGATCTCCCTGGTTAACCTCGCCTCGGCCATCATCGAACCCTACTACAAGACGATGAAGCAAGAGAGCAATAAGGACAAGAACGCCTGACACAGTGTGTGGCATAAGAGACTGGATGAACAACATGTCAAGTACGCGGCCATGGACGCATATGCAAGCTACGAGATGTACAGGCGGATCGTTGACATGAGGAACTATCTTCTTCCTGACCTAGACGAGGGATCAAGCCACATAGCAGTAGCGGGAGCATCACAAGAAGTAGATGACTAGACGATCGTTTCTCCTACTTCAGAATGCATGCAATTGTTTATTGAGGTGTGTGCGAATGATCTGTATAGTCACTTATGTAATTGGATGTTTATTTTAGTTATATATATATATATATATATATATATATACATACATGTTATTCTACTGTAGACAAAGCAATTCACACGGCTTATTAGAAGCAATCGTCTGTGTTATTATTGGTCTTCGCACACATTTTAGATTACGGACATGTTTGCTGCGTATCACACACATCTTGTTCAGTTGAACCGTTCCATTGTGTTGCCTAATCACACACAGTTCATCCCAGTGAACCGTATGCTGTATATCGCACACGCCTTCATCTGGCTACCCGTTTCTTTTGTGCCTCCTCATCACAAACAGTTCATTGAGCTGAACCGTATGCCCTGCATCGCACACGCAACTAAATTCTGAACCGTGTTTGATGCATTTTCATCGCAAAAGTTTTGCAACTTTTTTGACGGGTTTTTTACACCACCGTTTGCGATTATGGCATCACACACAGTTTCGTCGAAGGGTCTCTGATCGTAGAGTCGCGTTTGGACCATCCTGTAGTAGTGGAATATCAGTTGAACAAGTAAATTACTAGCCCTTGTGCGCCCCTTGTTGATCCTTTGCATCTTACCCTTGATGAGTCTATTGAGATGATTCACAACATTAGAACTGTTAATCTTATTACTAGAGGTTTGCCTAGAAGTTTGTTTGGTTGCTTGCCTACTCTTGATTGTGCCTACACTATATGGAATTTTTTTGAGGATTGATTTCCAAACTATTCCTTGCTAAGTCTAGATGTGATTCTTCAAAAGTCTATTGCCTTATGTAAGATGAATTCCAATGATCCTAAGTTTGGTGATTGTTTATTTGAGCTTTGTGACCTTATGCATGCCAAACGAGATGTTGGAATCATTAGCAATATCATCTCCGAAGCCATTAGAATTCATAAAGGTGAACATTGTGATGATCATTTATCTAATGAATCACTCTCTCTAGGAATTGATCAATCACAAGACGATGTTGAACATGGGTACTATGATGAGGATGATTGTCGGTGCAACAAACCCAGGGTCTGTTGCCCAACTGTGCACAGGCACAGGATCAAGATTGAAGCACCAGCTTAAGTCAGGGATTGAAGAACCAAGAGATTTGAAGAACCAACATGTAGCTCAGAGGGACCAAGAGCAAACCTTTGGAGCAAGATATCGGCAAGAGAAGGGCCTCCCTTGCAGGGCAGGCGAGCCCGGCAAGGGGCGAGGCCATCAGCAGAAGCAAGCAACCAAGACTCCCCGACAGAGCCTGCCGGGGCTCGCGGGGGTTGAACCACCCCACCAACCACTCAAGCACGACTCACGCCGTCAATCAGTGTTGTGTCAAGCCGCAAGGTGATTAAGTGGCAGGCATTCCCCACATGGCAGCCATTTCCTACAAAAGAACCCCACAGATGACACCCTTCCTGCGACATGTCAAGGGAACAGGCACGGGGCTGCCAAGATAGCCCGATAGGCCTTGCCGGGCAACCAGTGATGTGGCGCATTTAATGCACCCAGTCAGCCTGCAGAGTTAGGTATGATAGCACTGTTTGCTATCATATCAGTGTATAATGACCACTTTGCCACTCTGTTGACCCCTTAATCTATAAAAGGAGGCCCATGGCACTCGTAGGAGGGGTTGGAAAGTTGATGAACCTAGGCCACCATACGCGCGTAGTCGCTACGGCCCCGAGGCAAACCCTGTCGGGCAAGTGTACTACACATCACCACACTCATTCCACCATCAATCCACCAAAGCAGGAGTAGGGTCTTATGCCTCACGACGTCCCGAACCTGGGTAAATTGCTTGTGTGCTCTCTGCCGTGCTGCCGTGCACTGATCTGCTCTTTGTGCAACGCGACGTCCCCCCGCCGAACCAACAAAGGACCACCCAGTCCCATAGGTGGCCGCGGATATCCCGCGACATCTTTGGCGCGCCACGTACGGGGCTCGCTTGTGCGAACCTGAAAGCGTGCGCAGCGCGTCATCGCCATCTTCATCTTCGACCACGCCATGGACCATGGCGCCTAAGAAGAAGAAGTCCGGCCCTTCGGCCCATCCGTCCACCTCGAAGGCTATGCCGCCAGCGGCCTCTAGTGCCTCGGAGGGTGCGGAGGCGAGCGAGGACGTGAACACTGCTGGGGGCGTGACTGGAGAAGGTGGCGCCATCACCGCTCCCCCCGCGAGCGACACGGGGGCTGGAGATGTCAGAGGAGAACAACGTCAGCAGCGTCTCGATGGTCACGCTCCACAAGGTATGGATGCGGGGGTCACTACGCTCGCACCCCCTCCTCCCACCGGCGGGCACAGCCACAGTAACTGCGCTCGGTCCATGGTGAGCCATCGTCCTATAGCCACCCCTGCTGCGGGGGCTGTCACGGCGCATGTGCCTCCTCCGGGACGAGCCGACCAGACTGCAGTGCTCAACGGAGCCACTGACCCTCGAGCATCATCGACGCGCGACTCCACTGCCCAAGTGGTCGTCCCACAGCTGCGTGGACGTGGCACTAACGCCGTCGCCACCACTGGCACCATCAGAAGCCAGGCAACGGTGCGGTCGACATCATCAACATCTATGCCAAGCGTAGCTATGGAGGCCATGGCACGAGCTCATCTACTATTGAGGTTTCCGCCAGCAGCCGAGTAGATGGATGAATGGCGTGCCACTATCCAGATCCTGCTCGGCTTCGCTGAGGCTGGGGGCTCGCGACGAGCTGGCCCGCCATGACCTCCCCAAGCGACAACAACCACCTGCACTGCTGGCCGAATGGAGGCGGCTGTCCCCACGGTGCAGTCCCCACCACGGCAGCCGACGCGGGCGCAGCAGAAACAAGACCCCGACGATGTCTCGATGGCCTCTTCTGACCCTGGAGCACGTCCATGCCAACGAAGAGCCCCAGAGGATAGGTGGCGGGGAGACGTGCGTGTCGTCATGGATCGGCGGCCCGACGACCTCCGCCAGACCAACGGGTGCGACGGCCTCAACGTCGACGAGCCTGCGCTCGGTGTTGGCGGGTGCCTGCCCTTCGACGTCGGCTGCCCTGCCGTTACACGTGAGCTGCGGCAAGTCCGTTTTCCATCCGTTCGCACGTTCAAGCCAGAGATACCTGAGAAGTACGATGGGAGGCCGAACCCGGCAGAGTTCCTGAGCATCTACACCATCGCTGTTCAGGCTCTCGGGGGAAGAGATGAGAAGGTGTTTGCCAACTAATTCCCTTTGGCCCTCAAGTCCAATGTGAGGTCTTGGCTGATGCACCTGCCAAAGAACTCCATTTCGTCATGGGTAGATCTGTGCCATGAGTTCATCGTTGCCTTCACCCGTGGCCACCAAGAGCCCGGCAGGCCCAGCGACCTGCAGCTTCTCCAGCAGAAGGAAGGAGAAACCCTCCGTAAGTATTTAAAGGGATTCAATAAAGTTCATAGAAATATTCCAAATATCCATCCGGCAGGCATTATAGCAGCCTTCTAGTCCAATGTGCGCAACCGTTGCATTCGTTCTAAGATGAATGTGTGGTTGCCCTAGACTGTGAAGGAGCTATACACACTGGTGGATAAGTGTGCTCGGATGGAGGAAGGAAGTTGCCTAGAGAGGAGGATTGCATCAATGTTGATTCAGAGGATGAGGATGAATCAACCAGTTAGGGAAAGGGCAAGAAGCACACTATGGATGGATCGGGCACACCTAGTACCGGCAAGAAGGCCAAGGTTGAGGCCCCCGACAAGGAAGCTACCGCGTGCGTTGCCTGCCAGAATGGCGCTACCACGAAAAAAGTTGGGAAAGGTGATGGGCCGTACTGCAAGATCCACCGGACCAAGGGCCGCGACCTTCAGGAGTGTTATCGGGTTGAGCAGCTCGTTAAGAAACAGAGGGCAGAGTATGATAAGCGTGATAAGGAGAAAGGTCAGAATGCTGCTGGCAGTAAGGGCCGAGGCGGTGAAGCAAATCGCCCCGGCAAAACCTTTCGAAACAAAGGAAAACCCGACAATGGCCAAGAGAAGGAAATCTGTGATGATGTGAGTGATGAAGGGAATGAAGAGGAAACCAATGAGCAGGAAATTCAGAAGGCCACCAACGCCCTATGCATTGATGGAGGTGCATCTTTGCACACCTCTCATCGCCAACTCAAGCGATGGGCACGAGAGGTCAATGTTGTGGAACCAACGCTAGAGGCCCGGTAGCTGCTCAAGTGGTCTCGCACGCCCATCATCTTTTATGAGGAGGATCATCCTGGCCGCACCACAGTGGTAGGGTGTTTGCCATTGTTGGTCTCCCCAACGATTTGCAACCTCAAGGTCACAAAGATGTTGGTGGACGGCGGGGCCTGGTTTAATCTGATTTCCCCGACAGTCATTAACAAGCTTCAGATAGGAGAAGAAGAGCTAGAGGTTACCGGCATGTTTCAAGGAGTCAATCTCAGCAGGAGCCATCCCAAGGGGAAGATTACGTTGCCGGTGACATTTGGGGGAGGACTAAACTATCGGACTGAGAAGATTGTGTTTGATGTGGTTGATCTCCCCCTGCCGTACAATGGGATTCTGGGATGCCAGGCCCAGGCTAAGTTCATGGCAGCATCTCACTATGCTTATAACACTTTGAAGATGCCTGGGCCACTGGGAGTCATCACTATCCCATCAGATGAGAAGGATGCAATTATCTGCATGGACAAGATGTACCGGGATACAGTCGCGGCAGAGGCTGCGGCAGCAGCAGCTCCCGCCAAGGAAAGAAGAAGGATTGTAGGGCCTCCGACAAGGAGTCCGGGAAGCGTGCCCCCTCCGAGTTCACGGCACCCGTTGACGACGTGCCGAAGTGTTCCAAAAACAAGAGATCAAAGGTTGTTGCACCCCAAGTGAAGACCCAGCAGGGCTGGTTAGCATTGATTGTACTTTCACTATTAGCGCCACCCTTGATGAAAAATAGGAAAGCGCGCTCGTTGCCTTCCTGCGGGCGAATAGCGGTGTGTTTGCCTGGCAACCATCTGATATCCCCGGTGTTCCCAGGGAGTTAATCGAGCACCACCTTGTTGTCTGCCCACATGCCTGACCCATCAAGCAGTCTGGAAGTAGGCCTTGGAGCGGCAGCAGTTCATTGCCAAGGAAATCAAGAAACTAGAGGCAGCTGGTTTGGTCAGAGGAGTACTGCACCCTACGTGGTTGGCAAACGCAGTGGTGGTCCGGAAGGCGAATGGGAAATGGAGGCTTTGCATTGATTGCACCCAATTCACGAGCCACGCCTTCATGCAATACATTCATGCCGTCAGATGCAAGATCTCATATGCTTCTGTGGCACACCCCTGGAGCAATGGACAAGCTGAGAGGCCGAACGCTGAAGTACTTCGTGGACTCAAGACAAGGACTTTCGATACGCTGCAGAAGCACGATAGGCGGTGGATCAAGGAGCTGCCGATAGTTCTCTAGTCCCTCAGAACGACACCTAACCGAGCTACCGGGCAGACTCCCTTCTTCCTGGTCTACGGGGCCGAAGCAGTTATTCCCATGGAACTCATTTATGGGTCCCCTCGAGTGCTTGCCTATGATGAAGTAGCGCAAGATCAGCACCGGCGTGACACCGCTGTGCTACTCGAGGAGAACCGTCTCCGGGCTGCTACGTGTGTTGCATGCTACCAGCAAGCCCTGCGTCGCTATCACAGCTGCAGGGTTCAAGCCCGGTGTTTTGATGAAGGTGACCTTGTCCTTAGGTGCGTTCAGTCCGCCAAGGGTACAAACAAGCTATCACCAAAGTGGGAAGGCCCTTACCAGGTGGTACGAGTCACTAGACCTGGCGCAGTCCGTTTGGAGACCGGGGATGGCACTCATTTGTAAAACTCATGGAATATTGAGCATCTCCATAAGTACTACCCGTAAGGCGCGAGGCTGCCGGGCACTGCCCGGTAGCCACCCTTTTGTATAGGCCTTGCCTCAGCTGCATGTAACCCCTTGTACAAAGCCGGGGCGATGACCCCATGCAAGAGAAAATAAAGAAGCGCTGTAGGGGGCCCCAAATAAGATTGCATGCGTGCACGAGGACACCCAGATCACTGCATAAGCATTTCATGAGCATTTGCATATGCATATAGATAGGATTGCGTCCTGTTTTTATTCTCACCTACATGGAGTTGCAGGTTCCTACCGTGAACTTGACTACGACAAAGGACGTGAAGATTGCCCGGCACAGCGATCCCCGGCAAAGCCAAACAGATAATTTTACGTCTTGTCCATTAGTGTTCTATAAAGCTATAACTTTGCATGAGAAAACCTCGCCTCTCTTTTGAAACTTAGGTGCTGCCATCTATGACTCGAATCTTGCTTCGGTCAGGATGGTGGCAGTAGCCTTTGATGAAAAGGAGCTAGTGGGGGGCTGGCCCGTCTGTCTGTTCCCCGGCAGATGTAGCTCTCCGGCAGACAAAGAGGGTGCCGGTAGGATGTGAAACCGGGAAAAACCCGTTTATTTACATTAAAGAGGCACTCCACCTCTACATGGACATATACATGCATGGGTTCCTGGCAAGGTTCATATTTTTCATTCATGCTAACACAAGTACAAGCATTACAAAACACAAAGATGGACTCGAGAGATTACATTATTTAAATTAAAATTTGGCGATTGCCTACAGGTTTAAGATTGAAAAAAGATAAGTGCTCCGTAAACTCCTCTCCTTGTCCCTCTTATCCCAGGTATTGCGGTGGGAAGAGAAGAGGACGGGTGCCGCGCCGGCACAACGCCACACCGATCCTTGTCGGAAACTGGCAAGCCCAACCCGACAGGGTTGGGAGTGGCGAGGCTACGAAGGAGGAAGCCGTGCGGAACACCTCGACAACCCCCTGGTCACCACCTCCAGGACCGGAAGGGGCGCTCCGGCATAGGCACCGGCAAAGGAAGACGCCGGGGCCCAGTCAATAGATCCTAGAATGAAACATGAGCGCCAGGGGTACAAACCTTTTCCTGGCAGCTGGAAGAAACGGTGATGATGGCACCGGGAAAAGGGGGGAAGAGCCAGGCAGATGGGCAACAGGTCACCAGTACGACACGAACACGTCGATGTAGTCATGCTCCTACTAGACGGACTGCCTCACGTCTTCTCCTTCTCCCCAGGCTTCGTCTCCATCAACACCTTTCTGGGAGGGGGCCAAGACGCCAGTCCGGTGCTATCCCCGGGAAGACGGCGAGTGACCAGAACGACCAGTGGGCTCGAGGCGCACGACTCCCCTCTTTGGCGGGCGGGAAGGCGCGCCTCTCGTCGACAACAACCCCAAGTCCTCCGGGGGGAGGGGGTGATGCTAGCATTACCAATGATCTCCAACCTCGCCACCCGGCCGAGCCTCAAAGAGACCAAGAGATTCACCGCGCCAAGGACCAGGCTCACCCCCCAAGCATCAGCACCGGCATGGGGCCACGATTGGCCCAAGCGGGAGCCCGGGGGCGGGCCCCAGGCTCTCCTCTTCAACATCACCAGCTGAAGCAGAGAACAAGAGTAGAAGGAGGAGAATGCAAAGATGGATGACTTCGCCCTCCTCCGCCCCTCCTTTTATAGGTCGGGCGGGGAAGGGCAGCTGCTCCATCAATGGGTGACCATCGCCCTCCTCCGCCAATTCAAGGCGGGCGGACCCACCTAAAGATGCTCTCCCTCGCCACGCGCCTCTGTTACCTACCCCGTGCGATGCATGCAGCATATGTGGATAAGGATAAGGGCGCGCTGTGGGAAGAGTAATTTGGCGGTTTCTACCCCGTGCGTTAAAGTCATTCATGGGCCATCATCTGCGGCCCCACCACTATTGGCTTTACACCATGCATGGGGAAATCGGAAATTGCCCCGAGATCAAGACTAATGAAGAAGCAATGTAAACCTCAAGGGGCCAACCCCTTCAGTGATTCTGCCTGTGCACCTATTAGGCCCTACCCCGGCGATGCTCAGCAGCGCGTTCGGGGCAGGCCCGGGAGGTTCTGTCGGTGCAACAAACCCTGGGTCTGTTGCCCAACTGTGCACAAGCACAGGATCAAGATTGAAGCACCAACTTAAGTCAGGGATTGAAGAACCAAGAGATTTGAAGAACCAATATGCAGCTTAGAGGGACCAAGATCAAACCAGTTTAGCAATATATCGGCAAGAGAAGGGCCTCCCTTGCTGGGCAGGCGAGCCTGGCAAGGGGCGAGGCCATCACCAGAAGAAAGCAACCAAGACTCCCCGACAGAGCCTGCAGGGGCTCGCAGGGGTTGAACCACCCCGCCAACCACTCAAACACAACTCACGTCATCAATCAATGCGGTGTCAAGCCGAAAGGTGATTAAGTTGCAGCCATTCGCCAGATGGCAGCCATTTCGTATAGAAGAAACCCATAGATGACACCCGTCCTGTGACATGTCAAGGGAACATGCACGGAGCTGGCAAGAGTGCCTGGCAGGCCTTGCCGGGAAACCAGTGATGTGACACTAAGTGGCGCATTTAATGCACCCTGTCAGCTCGCAGAGTTAGGTATGATAGCACTGTTTGCTTTGATATTAGTGGATAATGACTAGTTTACCACTATGGTGACCCCTTAATCTATAAAAGGAGGCCCATGGCACTCATAGGACGGGGTTGGAAAGTTGATGAACCAAGGCCACCATACATAGTTGCCACGGCTCCAAGGCAAACCCTGCCGGACAAGTGTACTACGCATCACCATACTCAGTCCACCAAAGAGCAGGAGTAGGGTCTTATGCCTCGCGGCAGCCCGAACCTGGGTAAATTGCTTGTGTGCTCTCTGCCATGCTGTCGTGCGCTGATCTGCTCTTTGTGCAACGTGACGTCCCCCCACCGAACAAACAAGGGACCACCCGGTCCCATAGGTGGCCCCCGATATCCCGCGACAATGATGATAGTGATTTTGATCTCGACGAGTCTATGAGACACTTTGGTCTTATGGCTAATCTTCGCGGCTACATGGCTAGAGGAAAGGAATGGGTTCTTGATAGTGGATGTACCGATCACATGACTGGAGACAAGGATATGTTTCGTGAGCTAGCTGAAAACGACGGCCCTCGAAAGTATGTCACTTTTGGTGATAACTCAAAGGGTAAGGTGGTTGGCCTTGGTAAGGTGGCCATCTCACATGATAGCTCCATACAAAATGTTATGCTCATTAAATCTCTTGTCTATAATTTACTTTCTGTATCTAGACTAGCTAATTTTGGCTTCAATGTTCTATTTATTGAAGTAGATTGTCAAGTGTTTCGAAGAGATATCACAATATGGTATTTACCGGTATACGTAGAGGTGATCTTTACATTGTTGATTTCACTAAAAAGGCTCAACCTAGAACTTGCTTAATTGCTAAATCTTCTAAAGGCTGGTTGTGGCATAGAAGGTTAGGCCATGTGGGCATGCGAAATCTTGATAAGCTTATTAAAGGTGATCATATCCTTGGAGTAAAAGATGTTATATTTGACAAGGATAGATTGTGCGGTGCTTGTCAAGCAGGAAAAAAAGTTGGAGGAAGCTACCCCGTGAAGAACATCATGACCACGAGATGACCGCTCGAGCTACTTCATAAGGATCTCTTTGGTCCAAACGCCTATAAAAGTCTCGGTGGAAACTCGTTTGGTTTAGTCATAGTCGATGATTTTTCAAGATTTACGTGGGTGTTCTTTCTTGATGATAAATCACAGGTCCAAATGATCTTCAAGAACTTCGCTAGGAAGGCCCAAAATCAATTTGAAGTGAAGATCAAGAAGGTTCGCCGCGACAACGAAACGGAGTTCAAGAACGCAAATGTGGATACCTTTCTTGACGAAGAAGGGATTTCACATGAGTTCTCGACTATGTACACGCCTCAACAAAATGGAGTTGTTGAGAGGAAGAACCAGACTCTTATTGAGATGGCGAGAACGATGCTTGATGAATACAAAACGACAAACACTTTTGGGCGAAAGCGGTTGAGATAGCTTGTCATGCAACAAATCGTTTGTATCTTCACAAGCTACTCGGCAAGACGGCATACGAGCTTCTCAACGGTAACAAACCCCAAGTTGGATACTGTTGGGGATATAACTATTGGGGTTAACCCGCCAAGGAGGGGCCAGGTTAAGCCCCTAGCGGTTCATCAAGACAAAGCCCATGAAGATGCTTAAGACGGTAGCTCATTACGTAGACTCATCGAGGGCCTGAAGCCCAAAGGCGACTTAAGGCCCAAACAAGTGTAAACCGCCGTATAGGTATGACTTGTATTATAAGGCATGTACAGTTAGTCACCGAGCCGGAAACGCTGTTTATGAGCCGGCCAGGATTCCGTGAGCCACCGGGCGTCAACCTGTGTATATAAAGGGACGACCCGGCAGCTACTTAGGGCAAGGGACAAGAGATCGAAAGCTAGGTCCAGTGTATTCGCTCCCTAGTAATCAAGACATCAGAAATACCACCTCAAACTGGATTAGGCCTTTACCTTCACTGCAAGGGGCCGAATCAGTATAAACTCCTTGTGTCCTTTGTCCCATTTAACCCCTTTAAGCTAACCCCGTTGTGATTGCTCCACGACTAAGTCCTTCTGCTAGGACATCCGCCGTGACAATTCCACGACAATTGGCGCCCACCGTGGGGCTCGCGCATAGTGGTTTCGAGTTCTTACAGGGAAGCTTTGAAGGGATCAAGGGATATGCTATGGGCTGGATGACCAAGAGTCGTCACGGCAAGCTCTAGATCGACGATGCAGGCTGGGGCCCCGAGGCCGGCTCAATCGAGTACGGGTACCGGGTCCCCTTCGGCGGGATCCACGTCTTCATCGGCAAGATCAACGAGCCGGGCCCTGAGACGGACATCTGCACCGACATCATCAATACGGCTCAGCGTGCACGACCCGCCCGGGTTCAACTCGCCGTGAAGCATGACTTCGTTGGATTCATCCATGGGGCGGAATTTGAGGAAGGATCTGTGTCTGGCGGTGAGATGGCCATCTATTCTGACGGTGAGTCGTCCACGGGCGAGACTACTTCATTGTATCAACTGCAAGATGACAGGCTTGGGGGCTGTTCCAATGGAGATAGTATTCCGGATCCCTATGAGCTGCCGAACCGGGTCACGATTTTCATAGCCGGTAGACAGCAAGGGCAGAATTCTACGACTGCAGCGGCAATGATTTCCGAGTCAGCAGCGGCGACGGCGGCCGGGGCAGGAGGCCCTGTGCGCCCGCCGGCTCAGGTCTTGTCCGACTTATTGGACACTTTGACAACATTGCTAGCAGCAGAGGTTAATCCGGCAAATCAAGCTCAGCATAACGCGGAAGTTGCAAAACTGCGAGATGATAGCTCAAGCCAAGGAAGATCTGGCGGCTGAGGACGCGAGGATGACTGCAGAGCGAGCTGCTTTGGATGCTCAGGCACAACAGATCCAGGCTGATTCCTTCCAGCTCTTGTTGGATCAGAACGCTTCAAAAAAAGTCATGAGGAGAAGGCACCAGAGTCGTCTGCCTCCGGTTTATGAGGCGAGGAACCTCATCAACACACCTGGCGCAGGGACCAGTGACCCGCCAGGGGTAAATCGGTGGTAGCTGCGCCTGTGACTGGAGCGCCGGCTCAACCAGACATGACGGATCTGTCTCGTCCGAATAATATCCCACCACAATATGTGTCGACGCCACCGGGTCATATTCTAACCCTTTGGATAATATGATCGCTGCGGCGACACAGTTGGCGGCTCTCCCAGTTGAAGGCGAGTCTCCAGCTGCGGCTGAAACGCGGAGGGCTAGAGAGCTTCTTCAGATAGCATTGGTGCACCATGAGGCTTATTCTTATAGTCGTGAAAGGATTCACTCAACTCCTCCCCAAGCCGGAGTTATAGCAGACACATTGACTCACCGACCGTTTCAAGCAGTGACAGGCACCATAACCAGCCTCGTGGGCATGACCCGGCACGTGATGGTGCTCAGGATTAGGTGGACCAAGGCAGAGCCCGTCGAGAGGCTGAGCTGGCGGCTTAGCGAGCGGCTCAACAGCATCCTCCGGTTTATCCGACAACTTCGGTGGAGATAGGTGTGACCTCCAGAACCTTGGGAGTGCCATGTTTAGTGCCGGCTCTACGTAACGTACGTTTGCCCAAGGTTTTCAAGGGTCCTCGTAAGGTGCCCAACTACACAGCTGACTTACCCTTGGAGCGTGGGTTGAGAGTTATGAGATGGCGATGGATCTGTTGGATGTGGACGATGCTGCATGTGCTAAGTACTTCACCATGATGTTGGAAGGAACGACCCATACTTGGTTGAAAGGGCTGCCAGCCAACTCCATTGGGTCATGGGCCAAGTTAAAAGCCCGGTTTATCCAGAATTTTAAAGATACGTGCAAGCAGCCCATGTCAATTGTGGATTTGGACGCATGTGTCCAAGAAGAGGGCGAGTCAACAACCCATTGGGTGCGCCGGGTCTCGGCTATCCTGCACTCATCGGATCAAATCAACGCCGGCTCAGCAGTCTTAATGTTAGAGAAGAATTGTCGTTTTATGCCCCTTAAGCAGAAACTTGGGCGGCTTAAGCGCCACTGCAACGATATGGGGGAGCTCATGGGGGCCCTTGTCAAATATGCCGACTCTGATAGTACCAAGGACCCCGAGTCTGATGAGGAAAGGCCGGGTAAGGGAAAAAGGAGTAGCGGTGTGAAAGGGCAGCAAGGTGGGAATGGTAAATGCAGAGCTGAGGGGAGTTTGGACTTCGTGGCCAACACTGGCGCGCGGAATTATAAGAAGCGGAGCAAAGGAGGGCCGGCTCAGGCTGAAGGGTCAAACATCAACCTCGAAGCATTGATGAATCAGTCGTGTCCGAAGCACGGATCTCGTGAGAAGCCGTCCAAGCATCTATGGAAGGATTGCAATATCATGAAAGAATTCAGGAAATCCCATCTTTTCCAGAACAATAATGTGCCGAATGGCGGCTCAGGTTCTGTCTCTCATGGTCCGGGTTACGGTGGCGGCGGTCCTAATTCCGGTTTTCAGGGTCACCCAAGCAGTCAAGGTAATCAGGGTGGTTATCATCAACTGTCTGGTCAGGGGAATCAGCAACAGCAGTCTGGGTATCAAAGTAATCCAAAGCAGTTGAATAGTGGGCAATTCCATGTCTGCACCACGAGTTTATGCAAGCGGGACCAGAAGCTTCGTAAAAGAGCCGTGAACACCGTTGAGCCGGCAGTTCCCCGTTACTTGCGATGGTCTGAGCAGCCCATTGTGTGGAGTCGTGAGGATTACTAGCCCCAGGTTGATAATCCGGGTCAATTGTCTTTGGTGGTGGCGCCTCAGATTGGAGGATACAAATTAACCAAGGTGCTCATGGATGGAGGCATCATCATCAATATCCTTTACTATGAAACTTTCCGTCGCATGGGATTAACTGACAAAAATCTTAAGCCGTCGAATACTGTTTTTCACGGTGTGATGCCTGGTAAGTCGGCATATCCGGTTGGTAAAATATCTTTGGAGGTTGCTTTTGGAGATGATTATGATTCTAGATCTGAGACATTGACCTTTGAAGTGGTTAAAATCAAGAGCCCTTATCAGGCTCTGTTTGGGCGGCCGGCTTATGCTAAGTTCATGGCAAGGCCTTGTTATGATTATTTGCATCTGAAGATGCTGGGTCACAAGGGCACTATAATAGTACATGGGAGTCGTATGGTAGCCTTGGAGTGTGAAGAAGGTGATACTGCTTATGATGAGTCTTTTTGTGTGATAGAGGAGTTGATGTTTTACAAGGATAATGTTGACCCGGCAGATCTGACATCTTTAAAGAAGCCAACCACAGAGCATGACCCTTTGTTGAAGTTTAAGTCGGCAGATGACACCAAGCTAGTTGATTTTGTTCCTGGCGACTCATCCAAGCAGTTCAGTATGAGTGCTAATTTGGATTCGAAATAGGAAAGCGTGCTAATCGAGTTCATCCGTGAGAACCGGGACATCTTTGCATGGAAGCCATCTGACATGCCAGGTGTACCGAGGGAACTCGCTGAGTACACTCTTAATATTGATCCAAAGTTTAAACTGGTCAAGCAATTTCTCCGTCGTTTCAATGAAGAGAGGCGTAAGGCCATTGGTGAAGAACTGGCCTGGCTCTTGGCGGCTGGGTTTATTGTTGAATTTTTCATCCTGAGTGGTTGGCTAACCCGGTGTTGGTGCTTAAGAAGAATGGAACTTGGCGTATGTGTGTGGACTACACGGACTTAAACAAAGCCTGTCCGACTGATCCTTTTGCTCTCCCTCGTATTGATCAAATTATTGATGCTACGGTAGGTTGTGAGCGTCTGAGCTTTTTGGATGCTTATTCTGGTTATCATCAGATCAAGATGGCAGTTAAGGACCAGGAGAAGACAACTTTCATCACTCCATTTGGAGGCTTCTGTTATGTGTCTATGCCTTTTGGGCTCAAGAGCACCCAGGCGACTTAGCAGCGGTGTGTGCAAAATTGCCTTCATAATCAGATTGGGCGTAATGTTCATGCTTATGTGGATGACAATGTGGTGAAGTCCAGGAAAAAGGAGACCCTGATTGATGATTTGAAGGAGACGTTTGACAATCTACGGGTTTATAAGATGATGCTTAATCCGGCCAAGTGTGTTTTTGTTGTGCCAGCACACAAGCTTTTGGGTTTTCTGGTTTTGGAGCAAGGTATAGAAGCTAACCCGGGGAAGATAAAGGGTATCACCTCTCTGGCTAAACCGGCGAGTATCAATGATGTCCAGGGTCTGGCGGGTCGTATTGCGGCTTTAAGCCGGTTCATAAGCCGATTGGGTGAGAAGGCTATTCCTCTTTACCAGATGATGAAGAAGACAAATCACTTTTTTTGGAGTGATGCTGCTAATCAAGTGTTGAAGGACTTGAAGAAACAGTTGGCTAAGCCGCCCGTTCTTGCTGCTCCCATTGGCAAGGATCCTTTGCTGTTGTATGTGGATGTCAATACCCGAGCTGTTAGTGTAGCCATTGTGGTGGAAAGGAAGGAAGTAGGCAAAGAATACCCAGTGAAACGGCAAGTTTACTACATCACTGAGGTCCTTATTGAGTCCAAACAGAGGTATCCGCATTGGCAGAAGCTTGTATATGGGGTTTTTATGGCTAGCCGGAAGCTTAAGCAGTTTTTCTGGGTCATCCTATCACTGTGGTTATTTCTGCCCCTTTAGGGGATATGATTCAAAACCGAGAAGCCACGGGTCGGGTAGCCAAATGGGCCATTGAGCTTGGACCTCACAGTTTAAAGTATGTGCCCCGTACAGCCATCAAGTCTCAAGCACTTGTGGATTTTATCAATGATTGGACAAAAGTTGCAGATGCTTGAGGAGAAGCCGGATAACACATATTGCACTATTCACTTTGATGGGTCCAGGCAGTTGGAAGGCTCGGGGGCTGGAGTTGTATTGACTTTCCCACGAGGTGATAAATTTTCTTATGTTCTCCAGTTGATGTTCCATTGTACTAACAATGCAGCTAAGTATGAGGCCCTGCTCCACGGTCTTCGGATGGCTAAGGAGATGAACTTAAGCTGGGTAAGGTGCTTCGGCGACTCAGATCTGGTAGCTCAATAAGTTTCTGGCACTTGGGATTCTAAGGATCCGCTCATGGTGGCTTATCGATGAGAGGTTGATGCTATTGCTGGACGGTTCCGTATTTGGCTTACATGACCCGGGGCGAGTTACCTGAGGATGAAACTTTGGCCAGGCAGATAACCCGGTGGTCTAAGTCAATGACTATTGTCAATGGAGAGTTGCATCATCGCAGTGTCACAGGGGTGTTTCAACGTTGTGTTTCTCCTCAAGAAGGCTGTGAGATTCTGCGAGATATTCATGGAGGAGACTGTGATCATCACGCCGGTTCAAAGTCTCTCGTAGCCAAAGCCTGCCGTCACGGATTTTATTAGCTGACGGCTCACGCTGATGCTGAGGATCTCGTTAGTAAATGTGATGGTTGTCGGAAGTTTTCACGGCGAGCTCATGTGACAGCTCAAGAGCCGAGGATGATTCCAATTGCTTGGCCGTTTGCGACCTGGGGGCTTGATATGGTTGGGGCCTTCAAAAGGTCCAAGGATAAGAAGACCCACCTTTTGGTGGCGGTTGATAAGTTTACAAAGTGGGTTGAAGCAGAACCGGTTAGTAAGTGTGATGCGGCGTCAGCGGTTCAGTTCATCAAAAAGGTGATTTTCCGTTTTGGTTTACCCCATAGCATCATCACTGATAATGGCACTAATTTATCCAAGGGTGTTATGAAAGAATTTTGTCAGCGTGAGCATATCCTGCTTGATGTATCATTAGTGGCTCATCCCCAATGTAATGGTCAAGCTGAGAGAGCCAATCAAGAGATCTTGAGAGGCATCAAACCCCGACTTATGGTTCCTTTGCAGAGGATGCTGGGTTGTTGGGTGGAGGAGTTACCCTTAGTGTTATGGAGTATCATTACTACCACAACAGATCTACGGGTTACACGCCTTTCTTCATGGTTTATGGAGCGGAGGCAGTTCTCCCTAGTGACATCCGTCACGACTCGCCCCGTGTGGCGGCTTAAGTTGAAGCTGACAATGAAAAGGCACGTCAAGATGCACTTGACCTGTTAGATGAGGAGTGTGACCTTGCGGCGGCTCGTTCAGTGATTTATCTACAAGATCTGCGCCGTTACACAGCCGCCGGGTGAAAACCAAAACCTGTCAAGAAGGTGACTTGGTGCTCCGGCTTATCCAGGATCAGACTGATATGCATAAATTATCCCCACCTTGGGAAGGGCCTTTTGTGGTCAGCAAGAACCTGCATAATGGGTCATATTATCTTATTGACATTGAGACCACAAGGACTCACGCAAATCGGAGGAGGAGACCCGGCGGCCATGGAATATTGCTCATCTTCGGCCTTACTACACTTGAGTCACCGGCTCTCGTGATGTACATATTTATATCAGTGTATATATGTTGAGAAATATAATAAATGAGCACCCTTGATAATTCAGGGCCTCTGTTGTCTTCAAATCTCAGAATCTGAGTCGTTATTGTCATGACATATGATTAACTTCCGCGGCTTGACGCCCGGTTTACTGGGACCAAAAAGAGTTTTGTTGCACAGCACAACTCAAACATAGGTACCCGGCGATCACAGCTCATGAATATGTCACTTGGGTGCTTCCTGTTCAAACATAGGTGTATTCACCAAAGAGGACGTAACCCTTTCGGGTCATCCCGCCTATAGGTTAGCTGCTTCTCCATCACATAATCCTGATTGACCGACCGAACTCTTAAAAGTCAATCTTTTAAACAAGACCCTGAACTCGTTAAGGTTAAAACGCTGAATTGTCATGTGAGGGCATGACTTACATATAGCGAGGATGAACCCAGGCTACTAAGTTGCCTTCATTGACACTTGGTTAAATCTGCCTGTCTGCTTGATGCTACTCCGACCTCGTGTACTCGATAAGTCAAATCTAAACTTATCCAGGTTAAAACATCAATTGGGTCATGTGATAGCCAGCTTACAGAAAGCGAGGATACTCCAGTGGCTATCATGCTAGTTTCATTGAAGTTTTATGTTTAAAGGTTTGGTTTTGGCAATTTATGACAACCTCGTTATTTATACATTTTTTCTTTTTTCTCTTGGA
Source organism: Triticum aestivum (assembly GCF_018294505.1). NCBI lineage: Eukaryota > Viridiplantae > Streptophyta > Magnoliopsida > Poales > Poaceae > Triticum > Triticum aestivum. The sequence goes on from NC_057805.1 coordinate 199,180,118, forward strand.
TTTATATTACGCCTTTTTTCTAGTCGTATGGTTTTCACAAATCAAGATGAACAGCCCTGTCTATCTCATATTTGAGCATCTTTGGGTTTTTTATAAACCGCCATGATGGCCGACTATAAGTCGCCAGTATATGATGCTTGGAAGCACTATGCTCTAAGTTTGGGATATTACCCCTTGCTGCGTATGGCGTATTAAGCCGGCGATATGATATTTTTATTAAAGGTCATGATTAAACCGGCCCTGGTTATGGACTATCTTTAGCCGCCAGTGGTTTTTTATAAGGTATTATGACCCGTCCTACGGTAAACCGCTAGGATCCTTGTCATGTGTCTGTGTGCAGGTACAATAAATAATCTGGTGCACGTAGTCAATGAAATCATAAACATAAGTGGCAGATCTTCAACTTGACAGATCAATGGTATCATACAAAACAAAACATGCATGATGGCCAGGCAGATCAAGAGTTTAACTAAGCCTATTACAAAGGCATCTGATGCCCCACAGGAATAATTGTCTTAGCAGTTTTACAGAAAGAAGATGCTAAACCGACCCACGGCTTATGACTCTTGACCTTGCTGAGTTGAAGGTTGCGGCTCGTCCAGCACCAGTTCATCTGCCTCCTCTTCACCCAATGGCTGGAAGTCAGTGGTCGACTAGTCGATCCCAGTTAAAGCTCTGAATACAGCTTCATCACTTATAAGTGTGGATGGGTCAACATCAGGGGCATAAGTGTGCTTTACGGATCAGAGGAGTCAGGTCCGGAGCATGATGAGTCGGCGTCTTCACCTTCTTATTGTTGGCATCATAAACTGGTTGGTAATGTGTAAGATGAGTGTCTTCAGCCAGTTTGCTAGCCAAAGAACGCATCTCCCTTGTAAGGGTGACGAAGTCATCTGCAGTGAAGGGTGACCCATCTTCTTTTAGGCTTGGACAGCTATTTGCCAAGTCTGTCAGTTCAAGATCAACTAGCCACGCTTTGGCCCGGGTTAGTGCGGTAAGGGCACCGGCTCTTGCAGCTGATTTCTTCAACTCTTCGATCCGTGCAGGCAGCATAGATAGTTTATCCAACGTATCCTTGATAAGGGTCGGAGCTGGTTTGTTGTGAGCAGCTATACAGATGACCCGCTGTGCACCAGTATATAGCTGCTCTATGAGCGTGTAAGCAGCTTTCAGTGTTTTCCGGATGTCTGAGCCAAGATGGGTAACTCGGGATCCTGTATCATTAAGGACGTTTGTAAGTCGGGAGCACATTGGATAACATATGTTCAAAGATTAAGAGGAAGCTATCTTACCAAAAACGGTAGCAGTCATGGCATTAATTTGTTGTTTTAAGCCAGCAGCTCTGTAGATACTGTCTCAAGGGCCGCTTCAGCATCCTCAGCCCTCTTCAGAAGGGCTGACTTCTCTGTATCCTAACCCGCTTATTCAGCCTTGAAGCTTTCCTTCAATTTCTCCATCGCTGCTAAGGCACTAGTCAATTCATCCTTGGTCTTGGAGGTTTCTGCTTGTTGAGACTTGATGTTCTCCTAAAGGTCGGCGACTTAGGATTCCTTACTGCTAAGCTCAGTCTACAGAACAGTACATAAGATGGCAATGAATTTATTTGAAGTCCCAAGCACAATACAAGTATTATACTTCGCACTTGGGGGCTAATGTCTATTGCTTCTTAAAATATTGTGAAGTCCCAAGTACAATACAAGTATTATACTTGGCACTTGGGGGCTAATGTCTATTGCTTCTTAAAATATTGTGAAGTCCCAAGTACAATACAAGTATTATACTTGGCACTTGGGGGCTAATGCATATTGCTCTTCAAACATGGCTTTATTTGCTGACCCGGATAAATGATGGTGATCCGGTTTACAAAGGCTATGAATGGGATTATGGATTTCTAGAAAATGATTAGTCTCGACTTAACATATTTGTTAAGCCGACCCTTGGGGGCTACAGACGCAACGTCAATTCTTACAGAGTTAAAGTCCCGGCTTGACATATTTGTTAAGCCGACCCTTGGGGGCTATGGATGCAATGTTGATTTTGGCCATGTTATAGTCTCGACTTAACATATTTGTTAAGCCGATCTTTGGGGGCTACAGATGCAAAGTTGAGGCGCTGGTATTATAAAGTCCCAGTTTATATTGCAAGTATAAACCGGCCCTTGGGGGCTACTGGAGTTGATATATGTAGCTATTGAAGTTTACAACACATGTTATGCTAATCATGTCCAATAAACTTGGCGGCTAAGGGGGAGAATATTCATATAACAAGGAATTGCAGTGTTTACCTCATAGCGCTCCTTCATCAGGTTCACTAAGTCGGCTTCAAAGTCACGGCTGGTGTACAGATGATTTAAGTAACCAGAATGGAGGTCTTGAGCACTGAAATGAGTATAGCTCTCCAAGTCTGTTTTCCACTTGCCTTTATCCTCAGCAGATATTTCTTCTTTAACGCTGTGCTTAGATAAGACAGTAGGTTGACCCGGAGCTATGAATCCAAAGCCGGTGACAACAACGTCATCAGTCTTCTCCTCTGTAGGTTTGATTGGGCTTGGCGGCTTAGAGATTGCCGGCTCAACGTCCATACGATCCATGGAAGCTTCATGATTTTCCGGAGGTGAGTTGTCAATGGTGGCTTCTGCAGTTGGATGAGGAGATTCTGGTTGTTTCTCTGGCTCAGACAAATTGAGATCGTCGGCCGGCTTAGTTAGCTTGGCCTTCTTGCTGGGTTTGGCTTGGCCCCTTAGACTAAGAAGTGTCAAGAGGTCAATATCATTATCAAAGCATAAGGTGTGAATGGTTAAAAAGTATCTTTACCCAGGTGCAGTTTTGAAAGCCGGGATTTGTGTCCCTGATGACTCGCCAGAGGAAGATTGAGAAGTCCCCTGATAGTTTAAATCAGACGGGTTAAGAGGCTGTCGGAAATGACCTGCCCTGGGATAAAATATATCAGAAATTTGAAGGACCTCTAGGCGGCGTTTGCGAACTGGCGTGTTTGGTAAACCGGAAGAAGTGATCTGCCCACCACTATGCCGAGTGACTCGGCGAGCTTTGTGTTGCTATATCTTCAAAAGAAAGTTGGGATCCAAGTGAGCTAGAGGGTGAGAAAAGCTTACTTTCCGCCTTGCTTGTAGGGCTTTCTGTGTTGGCAGAGGTTCTGAGCCGGAAGAAGAGTAATTACCTCTGCGTCACCTGCACGGCTGGCCTCTGCGTCATCTTGATAACTATCATTGACAATGAGATGTATAAAAAGGAGCCAAGAGAGTCAAGTTCTACCTCTGACTCATTATTCTCATTATCGTCAGCGGACTCAGTAGTCTTCTTGATAGAATTCTTGGTGGCCTTGGTTTTGACACGAGCTGGTTTTGCCGGTTTATCCTGCATTTTCCTCTTCCAAAATGGACCGTCAGCCTATTAAGACTAAAAAAGATCATAAGTAGGCATCAAAATATGGATTAAGCAGAAGATGTGCAATTCTTACAGCTAGCGGCTTATTGAAAGTACAGAAAGGACTAAGTCTGGTTTTGCTGCACTCCTTCACAGGTTCATTCAGCAGTTTCTTGGTGGCTTCAGTAATTTCCGCATCAGACAGTTGAATGTTACAATGGCGCTGAGGATCGTTTACGTCACTAGTGTATTCGCACATTAAGCCGGGGCGGCGGCTTAATGGAAAGATACTCCAAGATAGCCAGCACCGGAAAAAGTCGACGTCAGTTAAGCCATTGGCCATAAAGGATCTGAGCTTTGAAAAGGCTGGTGCATATTTGGCCCGTTCCCTTGCATTGCGCCGTTGGGAGAGTGGATGTGTGTTGCTAAGTCGGTGTTCACAGTAACCCGACAGAGGATTCTCATCGGCTGGAGAGGTGTCTTGACAATAGAACTAAGTTTGGTTCCAGTCTTTGGGGTGACTATGGAGCTTGGCATGGGGAAAGCTGAATTCTTTCCTTTTTTGTATTGAGACTCCACCAAGTTCTTGGGATGGCCCGTCGACAAACTCTGTGTTGGCGGTTTAAGTAACAGAACTCCCTGAATAAATCAACCGTGGGCTCCTCTTGAAGATAAGCTTCACAGAATACTTGGAAGTTGCAGATGTTGGAAACGGAGTTTGGTCCGATGTCTTGAGGGTGCAGTTGTAAGAAATGAAGCACACAGAAAAACTTTCAGCTGGGGGGGGGGGGGGCTGAACTCTCGGCCCAAGTGATCAGCAAAAACAATTACTTCTCCATCTTTTGGTTGAGGAGGAACTTCTTCACCAGGAGTTCTCCAATGGATGATCTCTTTCTTGGCTAAAGCGCATGTGGCGACAAATTGTTCAATTCTTCTTTGGTAACCCGGGATTTGACCCAATTGCAAGATGTGTATGTCTTAGCCATTTTATAATGATCTGCAAGAAAGGTTATGCCGGTTCAATATTACATGATTAAGCCGGCTTATGGTTAAAAGGAGAACAATAAAGAAGCATGCATATGTGCTAAGCCGGAGATTGGCATTGCAAAGTTATAAGGAACCATTGGCGGCTTAAGAGGGGACTAATGATACGTGGCGGGTTACTATTTCTGAGTTAAGCCGGCCATACAGATATTGAAAGAACAGATCTGGGGATGAAAAAAATCACTAAGTGTTGAGAAAAACAGTTTTCACAGATTGATGCTATGATTTCGGATCTACGGCACTTCAGTTAATGGAAAAATATTTAAACCTAAATATTAGTACTCGAGCAGTTCATGGGTTCAAATCGGTTTTTGTTATGCAAAGGAGGTGTTTTAAGTAGTAAAAAGGGATGCTACAACTACCTTGGCATAGGAGGGGTACCAAGTTCGAATCAAAACCGCAAACTGCAGTGGAAAGCGAGGATGAGCTCTGACGAACTCGTCGAAACCCTAACGGATCTATGAGAAGAGCAAGAAGGGGAACTAACCAGGGCTGTTGGGCAGCAGAGGTGCGCGGACGAAATCTGATCAGAACAGGTCGATAAAGTGGCCATTGTTGGAGCAGAGGCGAAGGTCGACGGCGGCGGCCGAGCTCAAGTGCTAGGGCGTTGCGAGGTGGAAGACAGAGATGAAGAGGCAAGGGGGGAAGTGAAAGGGTCCCCAGCCCTATTTATAAGGCAAAGGGATAAGTGACATGCACGGGAATCGAGGAGGCCAAAAAATGGATATGACGGTGCAAATGCATGATTTTTGGAGATTCATTGAAAGAGAAGATTTATTTGAACTTTGTGCAATATTAATGACAGGTGACATCACGGCGGGTTACCATCATCCTAGAAGATGACATCACAACGAGTTACAAGGTTTCGCAAGAATACTGAGGAAGGAATTTTTTCTAAGTGTTGAAGATTGATATGAACAAGTTCAAATCAACCTCGGCCCTAATGTTGGGGATATAACTATTGGGGTTAACCCGCCAAGGAGGGGCTGGGTTAAGCCCCTGGTGGTTCATCAAGACAAAGCCCATGAAGACGCTTAAGACGGTAGTTCATTACGCAGACTCATCGAGGGCCTGCAGCCCAAAGGCGACTTAAGGCCCAAACAAGTGTAAACCGCCGTATATGTATGACTTGTATTATAAGGCATGTACAGTTAGTCACCGAGCCAAACATGCTGTTTATGAGCCGGCCAAGATTCCGTGAGCCACCGGGCGTCAACCTATGTATATAAAGGGACGACCCAGCGGTGACTTAGGGCAAGGGACAAGAGATCGAAAGCTAGGTCAAGCGTATTCGCTCCCTGGTAATCGAGATGTAAGAAATACCACCTCAAACTGGATTAGGCCTTTACCTTCACCGCAAGGGGCCGGACCAGTATAAACTCCTTGTGTCGTTTGTCGTGTTTAACCCCTTTAAGCTAACCCCGCTGCGATGGCTCCATGACTAAGTCCTTCTGCTAGGACATCTGCCGTGACAATTCCACGACAGATACTTCCAGGTATTCGGCTCAAAGTGCTATATTCTTGATAAGCATCGTCATTCTAAATTTGCTCCTAAATCTCATGAGGGATTCCTACTCGGTTATGGCTCAAACTCTCACACTTACCGTGTCTACAACAATTTCACCCGAAAGGTTGAAGATACGGTAGATGTGAAGTTTGATGAATCGAACGGCTCTGAAGTAGATCAATTGCCAATTGATGTAGGAGACAAAGACCCTTCGGAAGCAATCCAAGACTTATCTATTGGCAAGATTCGTCCAACGGAGGTGAAGGAGAGTACCTCATCCGTCCAAGTGGAAGCTTCTACCTCATGACAAGGTGAACCAAGAGTTGACACAGAGGCATCCACGAGTGGGACATGCCAAGATGAAGAAAACGAGGAAGTACACCAAGATGAACCTCATCAACCTCCTTGTCCACCTCGACAAGAGAAATACAACATCAACAAAAGCTCTCACGAGTTAGAGCAAGAGTGTCACGAGACCATCCCATCGAACAATCTTCAATGATATCCTAACCGGGAGAATCACTCGCTCTAAAACTCGTTTGGCTAATTTTTGTGAACATTATTCATTCATCTCTAGCATTGAACCTATGAAGGTTGAAGAAGCATTGGAAGTTCCGGATTGGATAAATGCCATGAACGAAGAACTACACAACTTTGAGAGGAACCAAGTGTGGACATTGGTCGAGAAGCCCGACAACAACCATGTCGGTGGGAACGACACCTATGGGGTCACTGGGATCCCTTCTATGGTCAGCGGGCGCGGGGTCGTGAGAAGAGCAGGTTTAGGAGCTAGCACACGGGTCGTTTACCCAGGTTCGGGCCGCGAGGATGCGTAATACCCTAGTCCTGCTTTGGTGGATGTATTGACTGTTCTTGTGTTCTTGAGCGAGGTACGGGATGCAACTTGCCTAAAAGAGCCGAATCCCTCTCCTGGTCGCCTCGGGCCTCCTTTTATAGGCAAAAGGGGTTGCCAAGTGGCACACAGGAGGTGGAAAGGTCTACAGTGCGCGAGCTTATCGCCCCGCGTTATGGGACAAAGCGCATTAAATGCGCTACTTAGGTGTCCATTAGCTTTATCGGGGACGGGAACGAGGCCCGTCCCGTCCGTTGCCGCTCCGCCTCGCTTCGACACGCGCTCGGGCCAGCGATGTGTGCGGTGCCATGTAGGCAGGCAGGCAGCTGAGGTGGCGTGGTGACACGGTCTTCATGAAGATCTGCATGCCTCCACGCAGGTGCTTGCTGAGTTGGCCTGGAAGTCGCATGTTGCCACGCAGGTGCCTGCCTAGCTGGATGGGCTGGCAGCTGCATGCGAACGGCGGCGGAGTCTTGGTTGATGCGGACCTGGCAGTGGCCCCACTGATGCATTCGGCAAGGGTCTTGCCGGGGGTCCCGCAAGGGTCTTACCGTGGCGTTGCAGTCATCCCCGGCAATGTGCTTGCCGGGGGTCTTGTGGATTTCCTCAGCTAGGATCCCGCTGAGGATCGCCGTCTTCTGGTCCTCATTTGATCTCACATGTTTATGATCTTGACGAAGATCTGCATGCCACCACGGAGGTGCCTCGCGAGCCTTGGCTCCGATTTAGTTGTTGGCGGTGTTTGGAACTCCTGGGCTCAAGGGTGGCTCGCTCTGTTGGTGTTGGGCAAGCTGCCCCGGCAAGGCTCTTGTGGGGGCCGTGGAGGTCGCCCCGGCAAGGGTCTTGCCGGGGGAGTCCACCTCGCCCCTCTGCTCTTTGTGTCTCTGGCCTTGGCGTTGCCTTGGTTGTCTTGTGTTTTGGCTTCTCTACGGCCTCCCTCTTCTGCCCTGCTAAGTGTGGCCACGGCGCGTGGCTCTGACTGCCCGTGCACAAGTAAAGGGGTCAAAAGGAGAGCCCCTACTTTTGTACACCGACAGGAGCCCCCGGGTCTGGGCCACACATAAGCGCAACACGTTGTAGGGACAGGCCCAAAATGGTGCGTGGGTAGTCGGGGCGGGATTCTTACTGTGGTAACTTCGCGTCCGCTGCTGTCAGGACCCCGATCCTAAGTCACACGGATCTAGCATTTAACACATCATATCACTTTGCGGCCTCACGCACGGTATTCCCACGGGTGCCACCTTACCTGGCCCGGGACTGTTTGCGCCTTTTGGCTCACGTATATGATAGTGTCGCTAGCATCCATATGGCAGAGAACCTGGGCCAACATGACTAGTCGTAAACCCAGAGTGGCACTAACTTACAGGGATAGGCATACATGACCCAGCAGCGAATGTGTCGGCCATCAGCGAGTGAATCCAGGCTGTAGCGGCTGGGCTAACAGGACTCCGGAGAATCCGGGCTGTAGCAGGCTAACAGGACTCCGGTAGACACCGCGTGAAATTTCCCCGAAAGGACAGACACATGAACGAAGAAGGACACATGCCGGCCAGCCTAAGTGTTCCAGAGCAGTAGCAAGCTACCATGGCTCAGTGGAAGCACTAGGAGACATTTCCCAGTAAGAGAGGCTACCAAGGATAAACAACTAGGTTGTCGGATCCCACACATACCAAGCATTTCAAATCATACACACAATATGCTCGATATGTGCAAATACAACATGGGATCACAACTCAAGTATTTATTCATTAGGCTCCGAAGAGCCAGATATTACAAACATGGGTCTGACGACCCAGCATTCAAGTCATACAAGCAACAAGCACAAGCGGAAGCTTAACTTGTCTGAGTATAGACAACTACAAATGAAAAGGCTGAGAAGCCTGAGTAACTACAAGACCCTACCGAGGGCACAAGATCATAGCTGAGGTAACAAGCTAAACGTCGAAGTCCATGCGAAACTACTAGCGAGACTGAAGTCTCTCTGCAAAACATAAATTAAGCAAACGTGAGTACAAATGTACCCAGCAAGACTTACATCAGAACTATCTAGACATGCATCAGTATCAACAAAGGGGATGGTGGGGTTTAACTACAGCAAGCCAGCTTTGACTCAGTGCCTAACCTGAACTACTGCTACAAGTAACTCTTCTGAGGTGGCGCACACGAGTCCACATATTCACCATTTCAATACACCACTATGGATCCGCTCCCGTCTCCCTACGAGAACGCCATCCATAGCACTCACGCTTATCTTGCGCATTTTAGAGTATCCACTTTCACTTGTCTATGAACTGTACAGGCAACCCAGAAGTCCTTTACAGCGGACATGGCTATTCGAATAGATCATTTATAACCCTACAGGGGTGTACTTCTTCACACATGCTCTCGCCACTTACCACCATGTACACGTCGTGTATCTCGGCAACCTTCAAGCGGTAGCCTGGCGAGGGAGTCGTCCACGACCTGACTAACCACACAAGTCTCTAGTCCAGGTTTATCGCCTATTCGGGTTCCATCCGCGAGGAGATCCGGCCGGGGTTTCGCTCACAGCACCAAACGATGTGTGCAGGGTTCCCGAGACACCAAACAAGCGCCCGGTACACCATGCCACGGTGTATCTACCGCATCATAGCCCACCCCTAGGGTCAGCGCTACGCACGGCCTCCAACACATATCCTACAAACACCAGAAACTAGTTGCAACTCCTGGACAGAGATCAAGGCGATTAATAAGTCGAGAGAGTCAATTAAGGATCCCAATGTGTGGTAGTAGCTGTTCATGGATCACAAACACAGAACTCAGTTCCTGAGGATGGCTTCAATGAGACAACCCACCATGTACTCCTACATGGCCTCTCACCGCTACCTTTACCAAATCGTGTTCACACACTTAGCTCACGCACAATAGGACATGTTCATCACCATTCCAATTCATCCCCGATGAATCAGACCTGACTCAACTCTAAGCAGTAGCAGGCATGACCAACAAGCATGAATGAGTAGGCACATCAGGGCTCAAATAACTCCTACTCATGCTAGTGGTTTCATCTATTTACTATGGCAATGACAGGTCATGCAGAGGAAAAGGGGTTCAACTACCGCAGCATGTAACAGTTGAATCGTTGTTGTCCTAATGCAGTAAAAGAGAGCAGGAGCGAGAGAGTGGGATTGTATCAGAATGAACAAGGGGGTTTTGCATGCCTGGCACTTCCGAAGATAGTATAGTTCTTCATCGGTGTCATCGATCTCATCATCGGAACCACGTCTACTAAGAGGGGACAAATACCGGCAACAGAGAAGGAACACAATCAATGCAATGCAACAATATGATACATGAATGTGACATGGCAGTATGATGTGCATTGAGCTAATGGACCTAGCAACACAATCAAATGAAGTTGGTTTGAACCCAAGGTTCAAATTCAAACTCCACATGTGGTTATTTAAATGCCATTCATTTGATTTGTCCTAAACATTAGCTAAAAGTTGTTCTAACATGCATGAAAATGGTACAGATGGATAGATTGGAATTTTCTGATCATTTTTCATATATAAACTATTTCATTTGGAGTTACAGTTGATTTTGTATGAATTTTTGAAGTTTTGGACATTTCCTGAAAATAAATAAATCATTTAGATTTATTTAAATTCCAGAAAAGACTTTACTGCGTGAGCACTATGTCATGCTGACATCATCTGGTCAACAAGGCCGGTCCAGGTAAACCTGACCTTCGGGGCCCACATGTCATAGGCTCACGGTTATGTGGATATTAATCCGGGGTTAGCTACTTGCGGGGCCCGCACGTCAGTGACTGTGTGTGTGGGGGGGTTGTTAATTAAACATGTGCTTAACTATAAACTAATGATGCCACATCACCTAAACGGCAATTAGCCGCCGGTGCTAAGCAGGACGCGGCGGCGCTCCTCGTCCGGGTGATTCCGGCGACGAGAGCGTGCGCGGCTGGGCTCTACGGGTGCAGCGCGACGAGGCGCCTCGGGTGGTGGCATCGAGGCGGCTGGAGGTGGAGCGAAGCGATGGCAGCGGCGACAAGCGCGGCGGCCGGAGCTCGGACGTCGACGAAACCGACGACGCAGCGCGTGGGGGAAACAGCAGTTAGTACCTATAGGTTCTACACATTCTCACGAGGCCAAAGGGCATATGCACGGGACCAGTTGGTCACCGGAGCCTCGTCGGCGATGAGCTTGGGCGGCGGCGCATTTGGGCGCAGGCGACGCAGTGGCTACGGCGTGCAAATGAGTCAAGGGAGAGGGATGTTCGGGACAGGAGCTCACGGTGATCACGCTGGGCGGGTCGACGAGCTCGGGGAAGCACCGGAGCGAGCGGAGTGGCAAGGGGGATCTTCGGTGGCCGGCAATGAAGACGTTGAAGATGGCAACGCTGTGGGGCGTCCGGCGGTGCGTGTGTCCTCGAGGAGGCGTAGACGACGGAGGCGGAGCTCCTGGACGTGTTGGGGAGGCTAGGTGATGGCTGTGGCTGCAGCGAATGGCGTCGGTGGCGACGGCAGCGCTCGGCTGTGGGGAGGAGAGCGAGACAGAGGAGGGGATGAGGAAGAGCGGCGGGCGGGAGGGACCAGGGTGGCGCGTGGCAGTTTCTGGAGCCTCTCCTGCGTCGGAAGAAGCAGGAGGTGGCCTCGCGCGCGGACACGCGCGGCGAGCACGCGCCCCTCATCCTCCTGGCGGGAGGTTGGGGGTGATTGGCTGCTGCGGGTGGGCTGGGCCGCCAGCTGACTGGACTTCCAGGTGGGCTGCACAGGAGGTAAGCACCAAGTAAGGTTTTCTCCTCGCTCTAACATTTCTTTTATGTTTTCTATTTTCTGTAGTTTGTTAGATTTGATTTGAAGCATCAAATCATTTAGAACTTTCTGTAAATTTTTATGTGAGCTTAGGAAACTAGTCCATGGCCACATGCAACTTACAAAAATTATTTGAACTTTATCTCTTATATAACGGAAATAAGTTCAACTCAAATATGTTATTGAGTTAATTCAAAGGCCCAAAATAAATATTTTAAACCCCCCAAAAATATTGGTTTGAATTTTATTCTTGCCAATATTTTTCAAGGTTTAACAGGAACATTTTCTTGGGCTTCTTTCAGAAGAATTTAATGTTGATCATTTTTAAAAGGTTTCTGAGGCTTTGAAAATTCCTCGATTCAAATTTCATTTGAATTTAGACATGATGACATGAAGATCAAGCAAAGACAACAGGGGCTGACCTAGGGCTGTGACAGCTGTGCTTACCCACGACCCGCGTTGAACGCGCGATGTGGAGGGTCGTGCGTGACGTGGGGGTCATGCGTGGGGCGGTTCCCGCACGCATGCGTCACATCGCAGTTAAGAGGCGGCTCGCGCCTTCCCCATAAGAAAAAGAGGGAGGCACAGAGGCGCGACTCATTTAGTTAGTGGACTCGGGTCGCGGTCTTCAAGGCGCCCTCGCCCCATGATCACGGGGTGGGGAACGGTCGCCTCACTCGCTCGCCACGCGTCCCTCATGCAGGTGGCATGTCGTGGAGACGGGAAACTGGGCCGTCGCTGGTTGGGGCAGCAGGTCGGTCCTGATTCCCTACGCCTCCGATGGCTGGATTGGCCGAGTGGGGCGGCCGAGCCTCGACCCCGCCCCTTTATAAGGAGGGGGCATGGGGATTTTCATCCCACGTTCTTCAAACATCCATCTTCTTCCACTTCCGCTCCTTCCTTCCACCCGTCATGGCGAGAGGGGGCGTAGGTCCTTCAATGGTGGGGACGAGGGTCGCCGCTCGACAGCGCGTTCCTCCTTCCCACGAGCTCGCGGCGGCGGAGCCGGCCGCGAGAGGAAGGGGGAGGGCGAGGCCGGGGTCGCAGCGGCAGTCGGGGGAGAGGGGGACGGGGCGGCGCGATGGCCGTGCCTCCACCAGCGATGCTGCCCGTGATGGAGGGCCACGTCGGGGACCAGCCTCGGGAGTTCTTCATCAGGCTGCGCCGGCCGCCGCGTCGTCGTCTCCGTCTCCCTACCTCATTTGCTCGGGAGATGGAGCTCGATCCGCCCCAGACCATCAGATCGCACATGAGGGGATGCGGGAACGGCGGCACGCGGGTCGACGTTGACTTCCCTACTCCCCATGTTATGTACCTCCGTCGCGGATGGAAGACATTTGCTCGCATCCATAGCCTGACGACGAGGCTCGTCCTCTACTTCAAGTTAATGGAGGGCGGCCTGCTCTCCATCAAGGTCTTAGGAGATCTTGTTACTCGCCTGAAGTGCTGCATGGAGAGCTCCTCCGACGATGAAGATTCCTCCTTGAGCGGGAGTGACAAGGAGGACAGCGACAGCGACGACGAGGGAGCTGAGCGGCGGGATGCCAACCCCGACTCTGACTGACCGCGCCGCCCCTCCCTTGGCCACGCGCCCTGCCGAGGGCCATCCTCGCCAAGCTCTCCATAGGGGCGCTCCCCGTTGTCTCCTTGGGCGGCTGGCGTAGGAGGACCGGAGAAGGCGAAGAAGGCGGGTGGCGGCCGCCAAGTCGGAGTACGCGGGCACCGACGCCTTCGTCGCGTATTGCCGGCCTGCTACCTCGTCTTCCAGCTCCTTTCCCGGCACCAAGATGTTCTCTTGGTGCCTTCTGCTCGTCGTACCTTGCCTAGGCGCTCCTTTTGACCTCCTGCTGTCCTGTTCCACCTTCTGAGGAGAGGGACAAGAAAGGGATTACGGGCACCTTATCTCTTTTTAGTTTGTAAGCCTGCGGGCACTTGTTAATTTTAGGACTTGTAATCCCCTTGCTCATGTTTTTAATTCCGTATGAACTGTACCTGTATGGGATGTTTTTAATGAAAAAGGGTGCTTGCCGGGTTCTTTGTGCGTGAGCGAGGCCCATGCCAAGGACGAATCCTTGTTATTTTCAAGATAAACATTGTCGCCTGGCAATAGGCCTTGCCGTCCCCCCACTTCAGTCGACCATTCTCGCGCTCTTGGTGGAGGCAGGGGCGAAGTAGAGTTAGGCCCCTCGTTCATCTCCTCGCTACCGCGACTACGAACAAATTCCGGCCCAGGAGATAGATCTTGGATAAAGGAAAAGGGGAGCACGATGGTTTAGGAATATAAACGAGGTTTCACATGTCCCAATTCTATACGGAAATGCATAACAGGGGGATGAAAAGACTTATCTGAATCAGCAGCCCCCGGCAACCTTGGCTTGCCATGGTTGGATCCTTGTGACTTCAGCCCCTGGCAGTCTTGGCTTGCTGGGGCCGGAGTGCCGGTCCGTTCCCTTTCTCCCAAGTGGCTCGACAGAAGTGTCCACGTGCCCTGCGAACCAAAGGGAACAGAAAGACGCACACTCGAGCTCTAGGCTAGGGCTTAGTCGCCGCTAAGCATTATCAACCCTAACCGAGGGAGACACTTAACCTAGCATGCATGCTATTCCTTAGGGCGCCAGCACTTCGTTTATTTATGCCCAGGGTCTGCGCCTGGCTTTGTACAGAGGGTTACATGCCTTACCGGCAAAGCTTGTACAAAAGGGTGGCTTGCTGGGAGGCCCGGCAACCACGCCTCATGGGTAAAACTTGCGAAGATGTTCGATGTTCCAGGAGTTGCTCACTGGGACAGCATCTTCGGTCTCCAGGCAGACCGCGCCGGGCCTGGTGACTCGTATTACCCGATAAGGGCCTACCCTCTTTGGCATCAACTTGTTGGAATTCTTGGCCGACTGAACGTGCCGAAGAACAAGGTCGCCTTCCTCAAAGCTTCGGGCATGAACCTTGCGGCTATGGTAGCGGCGCAAGGCTTGCTAGTAGCGTGCTGCTCTCACAACCGCCCAAAGACAATCTACCTCAAGGAGCGTTGCGTCATCTTTCCTCAGTTGCTCTTGGTCAAGCTCGTCATAAGCGAGCACTTGAGGTGACCCGTATGTGAGTTCCGTGAGGAGAACTGCTTCTGCCCCCTATACCAAGGCAAAGGGTGTCTGACCGGTGGCTCGATTTGGCGTCGTTCTGATCGACCAAAGAACCGCCGACAACTCATCAATCCAGCGCCTTCCACTCTTGTGCAGCCTGTCAGAAGTCTTTGTCCTCAGGCCTCGCAATACTTCAGCATTTGCCCTCTCTGCCTGGCCGTTGCTCTGTGGATGTGCCATGGAAGCGAAACAGACCTTGCTGCCGAGGTCTTGGATGTATTGCATGAAGGTGTGGCTTGTGAACTGCGTGCCGTTGTCGGTCATGACTCTGTTTGGTACACCAAAACGGGACACTAGCCCCTTGAAGAACTTGACGGCTGACTGTGCTGTCACCTTCCTCACTGCCTCCACCTCCGGCCACTTTATGAACTTGTCGATTGCAATGTACAAGTACTCAAAGCCCCCGACAGTGCGGGGGAAAGGGCCCAAGATGTCGAGCCCCTAGATCGAGAATGGCCAGGAGAGAGGAATTGTTTGAAGGGCTTGAGCTGGTTGATGAAGCTTCTTTGAATGGAACTGACACGCTTCACACTTGGTTACTAGTGTCGTCGCATCCTGGAGGGCGGTGGGCCAGAAGAAACCCTGCCGGAATGCCTTGCCGGCAAGGGCCCTCGACCCTATGTGGGAGCCACATATGCCTCCATGTATCTCCCCCAACAGCTCCAGTCCTTCCTCCCGGGGGATGCACTTCAATTTCACACCGTTCGGTCTTTTTCTGTACACGACGTCGTCGACGAACTGGTACAAGGCAGACCGACGGGCTACTTTTTCTACTTCTTCCTGCTCCTCAGGAAGTTCCCCTGTCTAGAGGAAACGGACGGTATGCTGTGCCCATGTCGGAGCCTGGGGCTCGACGGCAAGGACCAAAGGCATCTCTTCCGCCGTGGGGGCGGCCGTCTCTGTGGCCAGGGCTTGGCGCCCTGCCGGAGCCAGCCGCCCCTTGGCAGGCTCAGTATCCGTGGCAACATCCTTGCCGGCGGCCCCGGGGGCTCGGCGGGAAAGTACTTGCCGGGGCTTGATTTCCTCTGTTTGTTCTGCCCCGTTGATGGTTCGACGGATGGTTGAGTTAGCCGAAGCACAAAGGTACCTGGTTCCACAAGTAGCTTGAATGCAGCGCGCTTTGACAGGTAATCGGCGATGTCGTTCTCCGCTCGGGGAACGTGCTCTGCTTGTATACCGTCAAAGCGCTCCTCCAGCTTCCTCACCTCATCTACGTAGGCCTCCATCAACGGGCTCTGATAATCCTTGTTGACTTGTCTGACGACAAGCTGTGAATCACCCCTGACGATGAGCTTCTTAACCCCGAGGTCTGTTGCGATCCTTAGACCAGCAAGCAGCCCCTCGTACTCAGCAGTGTTTTTGGTGGACATCTCCCTGGGAAAGTGCATCTGGATTACATACTTGAGGTGTTCTCCGGTGGGTGCGACGAGCATCACACTAGCACTGGCGCCTTGCAGCAAGAAAGCCCCGTCAAAGTACATGATCCAGTTGCGACTTGCTTCCTTGCCGGGGAGAGCGGTCTCCTGGATTTCCTCGTCAGGCGTTGAGGTCCATTCTGCAATGAACTCCGCCAAGACTCTGCTCTGGATTGTTGAGGTACTTTCAAACTTCAGACCAAAGCTTGATAACTCCAAGGCCCACTCCACAATCCTTCCGGTTGCGTCTGGGTTGTGCAGTATCCGTTGCAACGGGAGGCGGGTGATGACGGTGATTTCGTGTGCTTGGAAGTAGTGATGCAGCTTCCTCGAGGCCATAAGGAGTCCGAAGAGCAATTTCTGCACAGAGTACCTTGACCTAGCCCCCTGCAAGAGGGAACTGACAAAGTAAACCGGGTGCTGCATCATCTTCTTCCTCTACACCACTCCACTTGGCCGCACGGGCCTGATGGCGCCAGACTCTGCCGGGGGCGTTGCCTTGCCGGCGCCAGGCCTTGCCGCGGGAATCTCTGAATTGCCATCCGCCAGCCCCGCCGTCGCCACTGCCTCTCCATCGATCTCCCTCTGCGCCACTAGCGCGACACTGACCACTTGATTCGTCGCCGCCAGATACAGCAGCAACGGCTCTTGTGGTTTAGGCGCCACCAGTATTGGTGTAGAGGAAAGGTACTTCTTCAGATATTGCAACGCTGCCTCGGCCTCTGGGGTCCACTCCATTGGGCCCGTCTTCTTCTAGATTTTGAAAAAGGGAAGGGCACGCTCAGCGGACTTGGAGATGAATCTGCTCATGGCGGCAACACAGCCAGTGAGCTGACGCACATCCTTGATCCGCTTGGGTGCCTCAATATGCTCAATAGCCTTGATCTTGTCCGGGTTTGCCTCCATCCCACGCTGCGACACAAAGAATCCGAGAAGTTTGCGGGACGGAACGCCGAAGACAAGCTTCTCAGGGTTCAACTTGAGGTTGATCTTGCTTAGGTTGGCAAACGTCTCTTCTAAGTCTTGTACAAGGGTTGCCTTGTCCTTGGTTTTGACCACTATGTCATCCATATAAGCCTCCGTATTTCTTTGTAGCTGGGGCTCAAAACAAATTTGGACTGCCCTTGCGAATGTCGAGCCAGCACTCTTCAACCCAAAAGGCATCCGTAAAAAGCAATATGTACCACATGGGGTGATGAATGCTGTCTTCTCTTTGTCTTCCTTTGTCATGAAGATCTGGTGGTAGCCAGAGTAGGCGTCGAGGAATGATAACAGGTCGCACCCGGCCGTGGAGTCAACAATCTGGTCAATGCGCGGCAACAGGAAGGGGTCCTTAGGATAAGCCTTATTGATATCTGTGTAATCAATACACGGCCTCCACTTCCCGTTCGTCTTGCGCACCACCACCAGATTGGCCAACCACGTCGGATGGAGCACTCCTCTCACCAAGCCCACTGCTTCCAACTTCTTGATCTCCTCTGTGATGAATTCCTGCCGTTTCAAAGCTTGCTTCCTAACCTTCTGCTTGACGGGTCGCGCATGGGGACAGACAGCAAGATGGCGCTCAATCACTTCCCTGGGAATCCCGGGGATGTCGGCTGCTTGCCATGCAAACACGTCGACATTCGCCCACAGGAAAGTGAGAAGCGCGCTTTCCGATTTGCTGTTGAGGGTGGAGCTTATGGTGAAAGCCTCTCCCGTGCCATCCTCCTTGACAGACACCCTCTTGGTCTCTGGTGATGCAACTCTGGATTTTTTGCTCTTACCGGTGGAGCTCTCTGGCACGTCCTCGACGGTAGCACAACACTCCGAAGAGGTGCGCTTGCTGGAGTGTGTGCGAGAGGTCTTGCCGGTCTTCTTCTTCCCTCCCGGGGCTTCAGCGGCAGGAGCAAGTGCCTTGGGAGCAGCTGCTGCGACTACTTCTCGGTAGAGTTGGTCAGCGCAGATCAGCGCGTCCTTCTTGTCGGAGGGGATGGTGATGATGGTCATCGGCCCAGGCATCTTCAACGTGTTGTAGGCGTAGTGCGACGCCGCCATGAACTTGGCTAGTGCCGGTCGGCCGAGGATCCCGTTGTAAGGCAAGGGGAACTCGGCTACATCAAAGACAATCATCTCCGTCCTGTAGTTCAACTCGCCTCCAAAAGTCACAGGCAACCTGACCTTCCCCTTCGGCTAGCTCCTTGTGACGCCCGGATATTTAAGCTACAGTAATTCCCTACTAATGGTGCCATGTCATCACATTACTGTTGCTAATCCTCGCTTGATCCAAATCTTAGGTCAAACTCAAATTCAAATTAAAGCCCAAATTTCAAATTTCTCAAACATGCAAGATAAAATGTTCAAAGTGTGGCAAATTTTCCATAGCTAATTATGGTGATGATCCGACATTTTTGTAAAGTATTTAAATGCCCTTTTGTGAATGAAAGCAGTAGCTAACACAATTAGTTGAATGCCTTTCCTAATTTTTGAAATGTTAAACTATTTTATTTAGGAGTACAGGTTAATTTGGCAGTGGACTGATTATTGATACTAATTTAGGGTCTAACTTGATATTTTATAAAACTAAAATAAAGCTAAAAACTAATAAGAGGAACAAAGAAAGGTAAAGAAGATTAGAGAAGGAGAAAACCCCTGGTCCATAGCCACCGAACAGGCCTAGGTGGCCTAGCCCAGCTCACTCCTCCGCGGTCGTCCCGGTCCCCTGTTCAGCTGACCGAGGCGCGCGCCCGGGCGGTCGCCGTCAGACCACCTCGCCTCCCCGCGTCTTGCCGCCGAGGAGATAAGGCCGAGCCCCCTCGGCCCCGTCATCCTCCCAGAGATCTTTTCCTCCTCACCCACTCCCTCTCCCCTCTCCCCTCACCTTCTATGCCCCTCCATCGGGAGTTGTCGCCGCCGCGGCACCTCTGTTGGGGTGGCCACCGGCCACCATTCGTCGTCCTCTAGAGCCCTAGAGGACCTACGTCGTCGTCTTCGTCGCCTACACTGCTGGATCGGGGCCGGGAGACCACCTCGGCGACGCACGGATCGACTCCTTCCCCCTCGGCCACCACCGTCATCGCTATCGATCTGCACCTCCCGAACCCTCCGGCTTCACCGAGCACCACCCGCGAGCATCCCGGTGAGCCCCAACTCCCGCTCGACCTCCCCTTGCCTTCCACCGTACCCCATAGCCGTCCCGTCGTCGAACACTGCTCCCCGCGCCCGATGTCCCGCCCCTGCTGCAGCCTGGCCCGCGCTTTGCCACGCCGCACCTGCTCCCTCTGTCGCCTGCTGCGGCTACGCGTGCGCCGCCTGCGCCCTGCACGACCTCGCATAGCGCCCACTGCTCATCACACCTGCACCTGCGCCGTGCGCGCCGTGGCCGCAATCGCCTGTAGCCGCTCGACAACACTGCCATCACCTCTCCCCGCACTGCTCGCCTGCTATGCTGCTATTGTCGCTGCTGCACGCGCGCGCGTGCTCAAACCGCAGCAGCGCCTGCCGCCGCTCGCGCCGCCCGACGCCGCTCCCTTGCGTCGGCGTCCCCGCGCCTTCCCCTGCTCCCAGCCGCGTTCGCGCCTTGGTCGGCCCCGGCGTCGCACGCTTGCTGCGTACGTGGGCCGCTAGCTCACGTCACGGCGTTCGCGCACTGCATCGCCCGCGCCACGGCTCTGCCCATCGCTCCTCTACATGTACCACTACTAGCTACTGTACATGTTGCTAGCTTTTCTATTTTCACAATGACTAACCCCCTTGACAGCCTCTGATCAGCGGTTAAACAACTACTAACAGGCCTAAAAATAATATGTGTAGAAAGCATATGTGGCAAACTCCATTTTATCCCACTGGACCAAATTCTTTTGATGAATAGTTTAAATCCTACAAAAATCACAAAATGACTTCTTATGTTAATAACTTCTAGCCTACTAACTTGTGTGTGCTGTGTGTGTGCGTCGTGCATGTGGCCGTAGTGGCCGGCCCTTGCTTAGATTAGTACTACTAGGTGTTAATTAGTGGGTAGAATAGTGTATGTACAGATGACATGTGGCCCCTTTTATTTACAAGCCTAATTAATAGTTTGTGCCAATGACAAGTAGGGCCCAATGCATTGTTCATTGGTTGACTAGTAAAAGTGTTGACTGAGTCAACCCAGCTCCTTGACCCCACAGGTCCTTGAGTGTGGCTAGCCCCCTGCTGAGTTTAAAAAAATATCATTTCACTGTTTGTAATTCGAATTAAATAAGATAAAAAGATCCTTTAAACTTTAGAAAATCATATAAAATAATCCATAACTCCGATGAAAAAGTTTTATATATGAAAGTTGCTCAGAAAAATCCAATGAACCCGAATACGCTGTCCGTTCATCTTTCACATGCCCCTAGCATGATGAACATGGAACTTTCCCCCTCTTTTCCTTTGTTTGGAAATCGCCAAACACCGGAAAACCTCCGGATGTTTTCCCTCTCAGTCTGCAACGCATAGTACTGCGTTAGAACACCCCTAGCACCGCTTTTTGTCCTGTTATGCTTTATGATGCTTTGTTTGCTTTATACTTATTGTTTCTTCCCCCTCTTCTCTTCGGTAGACCCCGAGACCGATGTCGCCCCTGTGATCGACTACGTCACCGACGACCCCTCCAGAGCAACCAGGCAGCCCCCCCCCTTTGATCATCCCGATATCGCCCATTCCATTCTCTCATGCTTGCATTAGATTTTGCTACTGTTATTGTTTGCTCCTATTTTGATGCATAGCCTACTTTTGTAACCTGCTCGTTGTACCTTACCTGCTTATCCTAAACTGCTTAGTACAGGTTGGTTAGTGATCCATCAGTAACCCCCACCTTATCCTTGTTGCCCCTGCTTCATCATCGAAGACCCGATCAACGGGATCGAAGACCAGGCCCCGGCACCGCACATCACTTTCCCCTTAGTTGCTCGACACTACTGGGTTACTATCGAGTGCCGAGGGTGAGACCTCTACAACACTTCTGATGTTAACCCTGTAGTGTAGCTATTCGGTCGTGGTAATCGAGGGTGATTCCGCCTTAACCACTTCCGATACGACTCTGTCATACAACCCCTCAAGTGTGAACCTCGGGTGTGGTTCCTCTTACCTTCACCTTGATGATTACGTCGAGTGGAATTCACCGGGGGTGATTCCTTGGGTTTCCCCTTGATGTTTGGACACACAGTTACTATGGTTACTATGACTTTACACGGAACCATGTTACTAAAGACGTGTCGTCCCTGAGGGGTACCCGCGCGAGCTTAATTGCGAGTGATGTGGAGACGGGTTGACCTGGAGGGTGCCCGCGAGATAATTACGAGGCGTGGCCGGGCATTCCTAGCCCTTGCCGCAAGTCCTCGAGACGGGGCAACCGGGTCAAATCTTTCGTGAGTCTCTGCTTGTTACCGCGCGTTCCCAATCCACTACGATTTGGATATTTGATCCGAGGGGCCTCTGGCCTGATAGCACTAACCATCACGTGGGCATAGTATGGGCGTTCTGCGTCGTATGCATTAGCCGAAGCTTAATAGCCGTCAGCGACTGAGCGGCGCGCGCCGGGTTGGACTGCGTAAGCACCTGCCTTATTGAAGGAGGTAGCTAGGTCTGCTCACCGGCCGCCCTCGCAACGTGCAGGAGTTCCCGGGGAGATGGCCCATGACCCCTGGGGGCATAGGTTTAGTCCGTCATGCTGACCTCTCTATTAAGCCTAGGTCAGGTTGCGGCGTATTGTTTGGCCGAGGCCAGGCATGACCCAGGAAAGTGTGTCCGACCGGAGTTAATCGAGCGTGGTGGGCAAGTTGGTGCACCCCTGCAGGGAAGAAAACATCTATCGATAGCGTGTCCTATGGTAATGGACACTTGGAGTTGTATCCCGATCGATACAACTAGAACTAGATACTTGAGATGAGACTTGGATATGATGTGATAAATGGATAGTATGGCTCTGGGATTGCTTTCTCGCAGGGAGTCGAGAAAGGATCTCTGGCCGAGGTTGATAACACTACTACTACATTACTTTATGCTACTCTACTCCCTCCTGTTGCTGCAAGATGGTGGTTTCCAGAAGATGTAGTCTTCGATAGGACTAGGTTCTCCCCTCTATTCTGGCATTTCTACAGCCCAGTCCACATATACAGCCTTCCTTTGATAATGTTGCATATGTAGTGTAGATCCTTGCTTGCGAGTACTTTGGATGAGTACTCACGGTTGCTTTGCTCCCCCTTTTCCCCCTTTCTTCTTCTTTCCGGTTGATGCAACCAGATGTCGGAGCCCAGGAGCCAGATGCCACCATCGATGCCTACTACTACGTGGAGACCGCCGACGACCAGGAGTAGTTAGGAGGCTCCCAGGCAGGAGGCCTTGCCTTTTCGATCGTTGCTACTTTTGTGCTAGCCTTCTTAAGGCAATCTTGTTTAACTCATGTCTGTACTCAAATATTGTTGCCTTCGCTGACTCTTGTGTATTCGAGCTTATGTATTCGAGCCCTCGAGGCCCCTGGCTTTTAATATAAAGCTTGTCTTATTTTAATTTGTGTCTAGATTTGTGTTGTGATATCTTCCCGTGAGTCCTTGATCTTGATCGTACACATTTGTGTGTATGATTAGTGTACGATTGAATCGAGGGTGTCACAAGTTGGTATCAGAGCCGACTGCCTGTAGGTAGCCCCCCTTCCAACTCCTTGGCCGAAGTTGAGTCTAGTCATCCAAAACTGTTTTACTAACTTGGCTGTGTGGCTTACGGGCCCACGTCGCCATTGGGCGGTATTAGGATCTTTTATTCCTCATCTATACTCTAGGATTCTGATCTCTCTTCTATTCAAGTTAAAGATTTTACTAACTCTAACTTTTGGTTCTCGTAGCCACTTCCTACCGGAGAGACCCTTCATTCCAGATGATCGCCTGCTTCATCACAAGATACCCCAAAATACTCTCTATTGTTCTGAGAATACTTTGTGCCTACTGCCTTGGAGTTCTTTGCCACATGAATACCCCTACGGATAATTCCTCGCACTTACCGAGTATCCGCTCATCCCCAGTTGTTCATGTGTTTCACAACATTCTTTGAAATACTATTCAATTCTCTAAAAATCCTCAGCAACATATTGTTTTGGAAAGTCTTGCATGCCTGCATTATGGTTAATTCCATATTTCTAGTAATCTCCGTTGGCATCCTCTATCACTATCGTTTCGAGTCCCTTGATCCAATATGTTGCGAATGCTCGCAATCCTCAATCTGATCCTAGCATTCATCCTTCCGGCTCAGACGTCACTCCGGGCATGAGCTGGTTCTCGGCAAACCAAACCTTGATTGATTGTCGATCTACATCTATTCAACTTACTTGTCTTTTGATCAGAGCCTCTGCTTCTGATCCTTCATCTTGAAATCATAATTCCGTTATACCCAAGCATAGAATCATTCAGACGTTTCTATAAGCCGATACCTTTGCATCCCCTTCATCTGATTTATTACTGATACTCACATCAACTCTGTCGTGAATCGCCAGATCCATTGCTGGGTTGTTATCCGACAGTGTCCTTCACATCCAAAATCTTGTGAGTTTTTCCCTGATACATAATACCTTCGGTAAATTATATCATCTGCTTTGAATTCGATACTCTGCTTTCGAACTCGTATATTTTGCTTGGTTGATGGTTGTATAGATTCATAAAAATTCCCCTATGGGTTGAAATTATGCCTTCCATAATCCCCGTGAACCCGAGAGTTCTCACGAGTCTTACTCTTCTGGTACTTCGCCAGATAAATCTTCTGCACTACAATTTCTTCGAAAACGAGGAGTGAATGAAAGGTTATGCATTGAAGAAGTGGGAGTCGACCTTGAACCTTTGTGTTCGTGCCCATGGACCCGCTGTAGAACTTATCATGGAAGCTGCTCGTAAAAATAATTATTTCTTTGGTACAAGCTCATCTTGTACCGATGAACTGATCCTTTGCAATCGTGGCTCCGACCATATTTCCTCCTTGATTCCATTTACCAGATAAGTTAAAATACTTATACTCAGCAATATTTCCCCCGTCCAACCTCTACTCGGATTTACCTTCCGGCATTACACCTAGTACTTGATAAATGGAAGCTTTATACCCCATCACATTAGTCCTAGCCTGATCGGCTATATTTTTATCGTGTGAACTTCTAACTATGCTACCTGGTCCTTATGCCGGAGCAACTTCCAACGATGAGCTAAGCTTACGTCGATCTTCCTCATCTTATCACTCCACCTCGAACAACAAGCTTGACTTCGAGTTTGTGTCGAATCCGTGGTTCTCATAGCCTTTCACTTCATCCTTC
Organism: Triticum aestivum; assembly: GCF_018294505.1. NCBI lineage: Eukaryota > Viridiplantae > Streptophyta > Magnoliopsida > Poales > Poaceae > Triticum > Triticum aestivum. The sequence continues at coordinate 199,204,560 of NC_057805.1, forward strand.
CTTTTCTGCTCGATGGCATCTTCATAGAGCCTCTCAACGAATGCGTCGTGATCGGCATCAACATTTTGACTTCTGTTGAAATGACAACTGAATTCATGGTGAGAAATACCATCCTTGACCTTCGATGGTTTGAGTTATCATCGACAGCCCCCTTGTCTTCTTTCCAACACATGTTTGATCATGTCTTGGTTATACCATGGACTCCTTGCTATTCCTACAATTGTTCCTTGAGTATTTCTTGTGATCTTCAACTCCAACCCCTACTTGGAACACCATGTTAATGCTGCCTCGAAGCATGACTGAGGAATTCCGGATATCAATAAGAACATTGGAAGCACATTGTCGAATGTTTCTTGATCTATTATCCAAACACCGTTGATGGGTAAACCTCATAAATTCATTGCCCCTTTGTCTAAATGGTTTAATACTTGGAGCCCTATCATGCTCCGCCTTTCCTTGGGAAAGTTATACTATAATACTTGGGTATAAACACCTTTCCTTTCCATTGGTCTGATTATCATAATAATTTCATTTTTCCTTTCCATTGGTTTGTTTAACCTTCTTGTGATCTATATGATATAAGCAGAAATAATTCCCTGCTTATAAAACACCCCGATGTACAGCCTTGTCAGTGAGACCCTGTTACTATTGTTGATGACATTCCGGTAACCACCGATGGACGTGAACCTTGCCTATTGGTCCGCCTCGTTCAACGAGCAGGAAAATAGTTCTCTTCGTCCCTCGCCCTTGGTATCAACGTTGTTGGCAACATGAATGACAGTCTATCATCTGACATGCCTTGCTATCGGCCCCCTTTCTACTTTTAACCCACATGGTGGGCCCATAACCCACAGTTCCACAGGATCGGAACCTGACTCTCCTGTATATCCTTTATTCCGAAGTATCATTTTCTCTTGGCTTTGTGTGTTGTCACGAGCCACCCTCCGAGAGATGACCGATACTCTGAACCCCCTTCTCACACGCTATTCAGGTATCGATCGTTTTTTTCATTCGCTTGAAACTTCTTATGGTACCTTCATACTTTGCTCTCGATGTTTTTCTTAAGATTCAAATCGAGAGATAATTCTGCCACATTCCCTGAATTGTTCACTAGATAATTAACCCTATAAGGGTCCTTTCTTCCAAAGTTTACTCTTCACTTCCCCACTTAAATCTCGGGACGAGATTTCTTGTAGTGGAGGAGAATTGTGACGCCCGGATATTTAAGCTACAGTAATTCCCTACTAATGGTGCCATCTCATCACATTACTGTTGCTAATCCTCGCTTGATCCAAATCTTAGGTCAAACTCAAATTCAAATTAAAGCCCAAATTTCAAATTTCTCAAACATGCAAGATAAAATGTTCAAAGTGTTGCAAATTTTCCATAGCTAATTATGGTGATGATCCGACATTTTTGTAAAGTATTTAAATGCCCTTTTGTGAATGAAAACAGTAGCTAACACAATTAGTTGAATGCCTTTCCTAATGTTTAAAATATTAAACTATTTTACTTAGGAGTAAAGGTTAATGTGGCAGTGGACTGATTATTGATACTAATTTAGGTTCTAACTTGACATTTTATAAAACTAAAATAAAGCTAAAAACTAATCAGAGAAACAAAGAAAGGTAAAGAAGATTAGAGAAGGAGAAAACCCCTGGGCCTTAGCCACCGAACAGGCCCAGTTGTCCTAGCCTAGCTCACTCCTCCGCGGTCGTCCCAGTCCCCTGCTCAACCGACCGAGGCGCGCGCCCGAGCGGTCGCCGTTAGACCACCTCGCCTCCCCGCGTTTTGCCGCCGAGGAGATAAGGCCGAGCCCCCTCGGCCCTGTCATCCTCCCAGAGATCTTTTCCTCCTCACTCACTCCCTCTCCCCTCTCCCCTGACCTTCTACACCCCTCCACCGGGCATTGTTGCCGCCGCGGCACCTCCGTTGGCATGGCCACCGGCCACCATTCGTCGTCCTCTGGAGCCCCAGAGGACCTACGTCGTCGTCTTCGTCGCCTACACTGCTGGATCGGGGCCGGGAGACCACCTCGGCGATGCACGCATCGACTCCTTCCCCCTCGGCCACCACTGCCATCGCTGTCGATCTGCACCTCCCGAACCCTCCGGCTTCACCGAGCACCACCCGCGAGCATCCCGGTGAGCCCCAACTCCCGCTCGACCTCCCCTTGCCTTCCACCGTACCCCATAGCCGTCCCGTCGTCGAACACTGCTCCCCGCGCCCGATGTCCCGCCCCTGCTGCAGCCTGGCCCGCGCTTTGCCACGCCGCACCTGCTCCCTCTGTCGCCTGCTGCAGCTGCGCGTGCGCCGCCTGCGCCCTGCACGACCTCGCACAGCGCCCGCTGCTCATCACAGCTGCACCCGCGCCGTGCGCTCTGTGGCCGCAATCGCCTGTAGCCGCTCGACAACGCTGCCATCGCCTCTCTCCGCACTGCTCGCCTGCTATGCTGCTGTTGTCGCTGCTGCACGCGCGCGCGTGCTCGAACCGCAGCAGCGCCTACCGCCGCTCACGCCGCCCGTTGCCGCTCCCTTGCGTCGGCGTCACCGCGCCTTCCCTTGCGCGCACCCGCGTTCGCGCCTTGACCGGCCCCGGCGTCGCGCGCTTGCTGCGTACGTGGGCCGCTCGCTCGCGTCACGGCGTTCGCGCACTGCATCGCCCGCGCCACGGCTCTGCCCATCGCTCCTCTACATGTACCACTACTAGCTACTGTACATGTTGCTAGCTTTTCTATTTTCACAATGACTAACCCCCTTGACAGCCTCTGATCAGCGGTTAAACAACTACTAACAGGCCTAAAAATAATATGTGTAGAAAGTATATGTGACAAACTCCATTTTATCCCACTGGACCAAATCCTTTTGATGAATAGTTTAAATCCTACAAAAATCACAAAATGACTTCTTATGTTAATAACTTCTAGCCTACTAACTTGTGTGTGCTGTGTGTGTGCGTCGTGCATGTGGCCGTAGTGGCCGGCCCTTGCTTAGATTAGTACTACTAGGTGTTAATTAGTGGGTAGAATAGTGTATGTACAGATGACATGTGGCCCCTTTTATTTACAAGCCTAATTAATAGTTTGTGCCAATGCCAAGTAGGGCCCAATGCATTGTTCATTGGTTGACTAGTAAAAGTGTTGACTGAGTCAACCCAGCTCCTTGACCCCACATGTCCTTGAGTGTGGCTAGCCCCCTGCTAAGTTTAAAAAAAATCATTTCACTATTTGTAATTCGAATTAAATAAATTAAAAAGATCCTTTAAACTTTAGAAAATCATATAAAATAATCCATAACTCCGATGAAAATGTTTTATATATGAAAGTTGCTCAGAAAAATCCAATGAACCCGAATACGCTGTCCGTTCATCTATCACATGCCCCTAGCATGCTGAACATGGAACTTTCCCCCTCTTTTTCTTTGTCCGGAAAACGCCAAACACCGAAAAACCTCCGGATGTTTTCCCTCTCCGTCTGCAACGCGTAGTACTGCGTTAGAACACCCCTAGCACCGCTTTTTGTCCTGTTATGCTTTATGATGCTTTGTTTGCTTTATACTTATTGTTTCTTCCCCCTCTTCTCTCCGGTAGACCCCGAGACCGATGTCGCCCCTGTGATTGACTACGTCACTGACGGCCCCTCCTTGCCAGAGCAACCAGGCAAGCCCCCCCTTTGATCATCCCGATATCGCCCATTCCATTCTCACACGCTTGCATTAGATTTTGCTACTGTTATTGTTTGCTCCTATTCTGATGCATAGCCTGCTTTTGTAACCTGCTCATTGTACCTTACCTGCTTATCCTAAACTGCCAAGTGTAGGTTGGTTAGTGATCCATCAGTGACACCCACCTTGTCCTTGTTGCCCCTGCTTCATCATCAAAGACCCGATCAACGGGATCGAAGACCAGTCCCCGGCACCGCACATCACTTTCCCCTTAGTTGCTCGACACTACTGGGTTACAATCGAGTGTCGAGGGTGAGACCTCTACAACACTTCTGATGTTAACCCTGTAGTGTAGCTATTCGGTCGTGGTCATCAAGGGTGATTCCGCCTTAACCACTTCCGATACGACTCTGTCGTGCAACCCCTCAAGTGTGAACCTCGGGGGTGGTTCTTCTTACGTTCACCTTGATGATTACGTCGAGTGGAATTCACCGGGGGTGATTCCTCGGGTTTTCCCCTTGATGTTTGGACACACAGTTACTATGGTTACTATGACTTTACACTGAACCATGTTACTAAAGATGGGTCGGCCCTGAGGGGTACCCGCGCGAGCTTAATTGCGAGTGATGTGGAGACGGGTTGACCTGGAGGGTGCCCGCGAGATAATTACGAGGCGTGGCCGGGCATTCCTAGCCCTTGCCGCAAGTCCTCGAGACGGGGCAACGGGGTAACATCTTTCGTGAGTCTCTGCTAGTTACCGCGAGTTCCCAATCCACTACGATTTGGATATTTGATCCGAGGGGCCTCTGGCCTGATAGCACTAACCATCACGTGGGCATAGTATGGGCGTTCTGCGTCGTATGCATCAGCCGAAGCTTAATAGACGTCAGCGACTGAGCGGCGCGCGCTGGGTTGGACTGCGTAAGCACCTGCCTTGTTGAAGGAGGTAGCTAGGTCTGCTCACCAGCCGCCCTCGCAACGTGCAGGAGATCCCGGGGAGATGGCCGATGACCCCTAGGGGCATAGGTTTAGTCCGGCGTGCTGACCTCTCTATTAAGCCTAGGTTGGGTTGCGGCGTATTGTTTGGCCGAGGCCGGGCATGACCCAGGAAAGTGTGTCCGGCCGGAGTTAATCGAGCGTGGTAGGTAAGATGGTGCACCCCCGCAGGGAACAAAACATCTATGATAGCCTGTCCTATGGTAACGGACACTTGGAGTTGTATCCTGATCGATACAACTAGAACTGGATACTTGAGATGAGACTGGGATATGATGTGATAAATGGATAGTATGGCTCTCGGATTGCTTTCTCGCAGGGAGTCGAGAGAGGATCTCTGGCCGAGGTTGATAACACTACTACTACATTACTTTATGCTACTCTACTCCCTCCTGTTGCTGCAAGATGGTGGTTTCCAGAAGATGCTAGTCTTTGATAGGACTAGGTTCTCCCCTCTATTCTGGCATTTCTGCAGCCCAGTCCACATATATAGCCTTCCTTTGATAATGTTGCATATGTAGTGTAGATCCTTGCTTGCGAGTACTTTGGATGAGTACTCACGGTTGCATTGCTCCCCCTTTTCCCCTTTCTTCTTCTTTCCGGTTGATGCGACCTTATGTCGGAGCCCAGGAGCTAGATGCCACCGTCGATGCCTACTACTACGTGGAGACCGCCGACGACCAGGAGTAGTTAGGAGGCTCCCAGGCAGGAGGCCTCGCCTTTTCGATCATTGCTACTTTTGTGCTAGCCTTCTTAAGGTAATCTTGTTTAATTCATGTCTGTACTCAGATATTGTTGCTTCCGCTGACTCTTGTGTATTCGAGCTTATGTATTCGAGCCCTCGAGGCCCCTTGCTTGTAATATAAAGCTTCTATTATTTTAATTTGTGTCTAGAGTTGTGTTGTGATATCTTCCCGTGAGTCCTTGATCTTGATCGTACACATTTCCGTGTATGATTAGTGTATGATTGAATTGAGGGCGTCACACTCCTTCCCGGGTTGACCCCTTGAAACGTTCCCGTTTCCTCGAGGTCTCCATCAGGAATTTGGAGCCTTTTGATCACAACGGGTGAGATCAAGTTCAGACCGTCCCCGCCGTCAACCAGCATCTTGTTCACCTTGAGGTTGTGTATCGTTGGTGGGACCAACAACGGCAATCACCCGACCGCAGTCGGGCTGTCGGGGTGGTCCTCGGCGTCAAAGATGAGGGGCGTGCTGGACCACTTCAGTGGCTTCTGAGCGTCGAACGAGGGCTCTGCTGCTCTGATCTCACGGGCCTGCTGTTTGAGCTGGCGGTGAGAAGTATGCAGCGAGGCGCCACCATCAACCCACATGGCCTCCGTAGCCTTCTGGAACTCATGCTCACCGGACTCGTCGTCCCCGTCATGATCATCATCTTCTTGCTTCTTGTCGCGGCCCCGAGCGGGCCTCTCTTGCTGGTTATCCTTGCCGCGGCGACCTCCCTGGTCGCCGCGCTTCTTGCCGGATCCTTCGGCGCCATCTTGGCCCTTCTCCTTGTCCCGCCTCTCATACTCGACTTTTTGCTTTTCAGTAAGCAGCTCGACTTGGCGGCAGTTCTATAGGTCGCGGCCTTTGGTGCGATGGATCTTGCAGTACTGCTTGTCGGAGCCCCATGGCTTATCGGCAGCCGCTAAGGCCCGACAAGCGGCGCACGCGGCAATCTCCTTGTCGGGGTCGTCTGCCCTGGCCTTCTTGGTGGTGCCGGTGTCGTCGGATCCCTCGACGGCAAGCATGGTCTTGCCCTTGCGCTTCCTGTTGCGACACCGATCCTTCTTCGTCGAGGCGACGGTGTCTTCGTCAGTAGAGTCGGTTTCCACGCCGGCATCCTCGCCGGGGTACTTCCTTCCCTCTTCAGCCCGGGCGCACCTATCAGCCAGGACATAAAGTTCTGCCACATCCCTAACCTTGTTCATCACCAGCTCTTCGCGCATCTTGCAATTGTGCATGTTCTGATGGGACGCGCTAATCATACCGGCGGGATGAACATTGGGGATGTTCTACTGCACCCGGCTGAACCTCTGTATGTACTTGCGCAGGGTTTCCCATTCCTTCTGGGGAATGATATGCAAATCACTGGCCTGGCCATGAGCTTGGTGGCCTCCAGTGAAGGCACCAACGAACTCATGGCATATATCCGACCAAGAAGAAATGGAATCCACCGGCAAATGCATCAACCAAGACATGACGTTGGGCTTCAGCGCCAACGGGAAGTAGTTGGCAAGTACCTTGTCGTCGCGAGCTCCAGTAGCTTCAATTGTGATGGTGTAGATGCTGAGGAACTCTGACGAGTGTGTATTGCCGTTGTACTTCTCGCCGACGTCGGGCTTGAACATGCGGTGAGACGGCCACTGGAACTACCGCAGCTCACGGGTAAAGGCTGGGCAACCCACCTCGTAAGGTAGGCCTCCGGAGCCTCCCGGCGCTGGGTGGTCCATAGCAGGCCCCGCCCGCCTATCCGACTGGTCGCGTGTATCGCGCCGGCGCTCGATGGTGGTTCGAGCGTCTTCATGAGCTTGCTCCTGAAGGACCTGGCGTTGGTCGCGTGTATCGCGCCGGCGCTCGATGGTGGTTCGAGCGTCTTCATGAGCTCGCTCCCGAAGGACCTGGCGTAGGTCGCGGTGGGTCCATGGGTCGGACGACGCTATGGAGATGTTATCACAAGCGTCATCACGACGGACTGACACCAGCGGTGGCTGGCTTGGAGGAGGAGAGTGCACCGTGGCCGCGGCACCTCCGGGCCCTCCACCGCTGGCGTGTGGTGGTTCGATGGAGCACCGGCCTAAGGGCCCCGTCGGCCGTGGCTCGTCTTTGTTGGGGACGGCGACGAGGCTCCAAATGGTGGCTCTCCACTCGTCGAGCTTATCCGCAGCAGGAGGGAAGTCGAGGAGCGGCTGCACGCGCGCCAAAGCTTCTGCTGGCGTGGGTGGTGGCCAAGGCTGCATGGACTGTGGCGTGCTTCGACTTCTAACCACGTTAGAAGGAGCTCTATCACGGCCCAGCGGCTGCGTGCCATTTTCACCAGCACTTCGGCGGGCATGCTGGCCTCCTTCGTCCCGCGGACGATGCACATGGCTCTTCCCATGGCGGTGTCTAGGGTCACCGGTGTGGTGACGCTGCTCGTCGCGCAAACCATGGGAAGAGCGTGCTGTGGGCGCCGGGGTGGGCGTCTTAGAGGTCGTCGAGCCGCCCGTGGGTGTCACGGCGACGCCCCCGGATGGCCCCGCGCCGCCTGCAGGGCCCAACTCCGTCTCTGGATCTTGTGGCGTGCGGCCCGTCGTCTCGTGCACGAACGACACCGATGTTGGTGCTCGCGGGCCGCGCTTCGGGTCCTGTCCGCGATCGGCCCGCTCCTCGCCCGCACCAGTACGGGTTGTCCGGCTCCTGACGTACCGACCGCTGTGGCCGCCTTCTTCTTGGGATCCATGGCGATGAAGAGCCGCTAGGCTAACTGCTAGACCAGATTCTCACAACTGCGCGCCTCCTACCTGGCGCGCCAAAGATGTCGATGGGAACGGCACCTATGGGGTCACTGGGATCCCTTCTATGGTCAGCGAACGCGGGGTCGTGAGAAGAGCAGGTTTAGGAGCTAGCACACGGGTCATTTACCCAGGTTCGGGCCGTGAGTATGCGTAATACCCTAGTCCTGCTTTGGTGGATGTATTGACTGTTCTTGTGTTCTTGAGCTAGCTACGGGGTGCAACTTGCCCAAAAGAGCCGAATCCCAATCCTGGTCACCTTGGGCCTCCTTTTATAGGCAAAAGGGGTTGCCACAGTGGCATACAGGAGGTGGAAAGGTCTATAGTGCGTGAGCTTATCGCCCGGCGTTATGGGACAAAGCACATTAAATGTGCTACTTAGGTGTCCATTAGCTTCGACACGCGCCCGTCCCGTCCCGTCCGTTGCCGCTCCGCCTCACTTCGACACGCGCCCGGGACAGCGATGCGTGCGGTGCCATGTAGGCAGGCATGCAGCTGAGGTGGCGTGATGACAGGGTCTTCACGAAGATCTGCATGCCTCCACGCAGGCGCTTGGTGAGTTGGTCTGGAAGTCGCATGTTGTCACGCAGGTGCCGGCCCATCTGGTTGGTCCGGCAGCTGCATGCGAACGGCGGCGGAGTCTTGGTTGATGTGGACCTGGCAGTGGCCCCGCTGATGCGTTCGGCAAGGGTCTTGCCGGGGGTCCGGCAAGGGTCTTGCCGTGGCGTTGCAGTCGTCCCCGGCAAGGTGCTTGCCGGGGGTCTTGTGGATTTCCTCGGCTAGGATCCCGCCGAGGGTCGCCGTCTTCTGGTTCTCATTTGACCTCACATGTTTATGATCTTGACGAAGATCTGCATGCCACCACGGAGGTGCCTCCCGAGCCTTGGATCCAATGTAGTTGTTGGCGGTGTTTGGAACTCCTGGGCTCAAGGGTGGCTCGCTCTGTTGGTGTTGGGCAAGCTGCCCCGGTAAGGCTCTTGCCAGGGCCGCGGAGGTCGCCCCGGCAAGGGTCTTGCCGGGGAGTCCACCTCACCTCTCTGCTCTTTGTGTCTCTGGCCTTGGCGTTGCTTTGGTTGTCTTGTGTTTTGGCTTCTCTCTGGCCTCCCTCCTCTGCCCTGCTAAGTGTGGCCGCGGCGCGTGGCTCTGACTGCCCGTGCACAAGTAAAGGGGTCAAAAGGAGGGCCCCTACTTTTGTATACCGACAAACCACAACATCATCGGTACCAAATGGGTGTTTCGCCACAAGAAAGACGAAGATGGACAAGTCGTTCGCAAGAAAGCACGTCTCGTCGCCCAAGGCTACACTCAAGTCGAAGGTATGGACTATGGTGAGACATATGCCCCCGTTGCTAGACTTGAGTCCAGCCGCATATTACTTGCCTATGCAAATCACCATGATATTACATTGTACCAAATGGACATTAAAAGTGTTTTTCTAAATGAGGAAATTGAGGAGGAAGTTTATGTTAAACAAACTCCCGGATTTGTTAATCCTAAGAAACCCGACCATGTTTACAAACTTCACAAAGCTCTTTATGGACTTATACAAGCTCCTAGAGCGTGGTATAAATGCTTGACCAAGTTCCTTATTGAAAAAGGCTTTGAGACTGGAAAGATAGATTCCACTCTTTTTACGAAAATGGTTAACGGTGAATTATTTGTGTGCCAAATTTATGTTGATGATATCATTTTTGGTTTGACTAACCCTCATTTTAGTGAAAAGTTTGGAAAGCTAATGTCGAAGAAGTTTGAGATGTCTATGATGTGTGAACTCAAGTTCTTTCTTGGTTTGCAAATCAGGCAAACTAAGGAGGGAACATTTGTTTCTCAAACGGAGTATACCAAGGACTTATTCAAGAAGTTCAACATGCAAGAAAGCAAAGGTATGGTAACACCCATGCCTACTAGTGGACATCTTGAGTTTACTAAGGATGGAAAATCGGTTGACCAAAAGGTTTACCGCTCTATGATTGGTTCATTGTTATATCTATGTGCCTCCCGTCCTGATATTATGCTAAGTGTGTGCATGTGTGCACGATATCAAGCGGCCCCCAAAGAATGTCATCTTAAGGCTGTGAAAAGGATAGTGAGATACCTAATTCATACACCAAATTTTGGCATTTGGTATCCTAAGAGGTCCTCCTTTGATCTTGTTTGCTACTCCAATTCGGACTATGCCGGTGACAAGGTTGATAGAAAGTCCACTTCGGGTACTTGTCAATTTCTTGGTAGATCTCTTGTGTATTGGTCCTCCAAGAAACAATACTCGGTATCCTTATCCACACCAAAGCGGAATACATTGCTGCCGGTTCATGTTGTGCTCAATTACTTTGGATGACGCAAACCTTAAAGATTATGGGATCTATGTGAAACATGTCCCATTGCTTTGTGACAATGAAAGTGCTATTAAGATGGCTCATAATCCCGTGCAACATTCTCGAACTAAGCATATTGAATTTCATCATCATTTCATCCGAGATCATGTTGCTAAAGGAGATATTGATCTTAAGCATGTTCATACCGATAAGCAATTGGCGGATATATTCACCAAACCGCTTGATGAGAAAGTATTTTGCCGTTTGAGAGGTGAATGGAACATCAATGATGCTTCAAACTTGGAGTAGAAACTCCATTTGGATACATGCGAGGCATGAGACTTTGACTAATCCTTGATATTTCTCTTATGATGATCATATGTCTTGGATATACTTGTGCCCTTTCATGCTATCTAACCCTTGTAGGTACTCGGATGAATCTAAATCTATGAGATTGTAACTCACTCACATCTTGAGCAATCTCTACATCACCAAGTCTCTACAAATTGGTGGTTGAATACGAGGAAGCATGAAACCTTTCAACATATCCTCTGACAATTTCTTTATATCAAATTTCATTTGGTATCAAATTTCATGCTTGTCACTTTGGATACACAAGTGCTCTTCCTTGCAAGAGTAACCCATGTAGGTAGATGAACTCAAACTACAAGTGGTGCTCCCAATCATTGATGAGCTACATCAACCTTGAGCATCCAACACAAGTTCAACTACATGATCAAGATCAACACCACCACCCAAGGTATGATATTCCACCTTAGAGAAGCTTTACCCCAAAACATGGGTCAAAGCAGCTCAACAAGATGTGAATACAGCAAAATGCTTAAACTAAAATGGTAACCCCATTGTGAGCTTAAACGATGAGTAGGACCTACGATCAAGTGTTCTCCCTTGACTCCTTAGTCAATATAATCTAACATAGGTGACTTTTCGCCAACCAATTCTAGATGAAGTTCTCTAGTGTTTCTCTATGTTCTTGCATTTGTCACTTGCATGTTTGTTTCCTTAAAAAACCTTCATCTAGATTTCTATTCTCTGTTATTTTCTGCTTCCCTGCATCCAATTCATTGCAAATCTTTCAGTTAATTCCTTGCAAATCCTTGTGAGATCTTAGTTGCCTAGTGAGCTAAGATGACAATTGTTCTCTCTTATTGTTGAACTCGGACTCACCAGCTTGTCTCTTTTTTGGTCAAACCGAACCACCTCGGTGCCACCGAAGAAAACAACTCGGTGTTACCGATTTCAATGCTGAGAAGACACTTTGCCATTTGCATTATGCATATTTGTTCCAGCTCCACTCAATGATTCTTGTCCTCTACCTGCATCACATTATATGCTGCTTTGTTATGTGACTCAAGGACCAAAACTATTTGACTCACACTCCAGAAGATCCCTTCTTGGAAATTGATGTCAAGGGGGGAGAGAGAGATCACATCAAACCTTAATAACATCAAAGGGAGAGAGAGACCTTATGGGAAGGAAAGATTTCTTAGTCTTCCCAGATGCTCGGTATTCAAAGAGAAGAGAAGTCACATGTCTTTAAGAGGGGAAAATACATGTTACGATGTGTTATGATTGTTTTGTTCTGATTTTCTTGTTTTGCTCTGATTTTCTTGTCCCTACCTTCTCCCAGTATCCCATATAAGATTCAGGGGGAGAAAGACATCTAAGGGAAGGAAATCTTCAAATTCATTGCATATCTACACTCTTTGGGGACATGTCTATATCCAATAGAGTACATAGGACTCAATCTCTACATGTCATCCCAATCTTGGTACTCTTGTGGTTTGCTGTTCTTGCTCTGCTTAGTAGATGTTTCTGTGTTATCTAACCTTGTTTACTCAGGTTCATCTCTTCCAAAGCCACCTCAAGACCACAAGTTAAGTATATGCATCACACTCATGTGCATGATGATCTCTTGCTGATGTACATATTGTTTGCAAGAAGGACTCATGAACATAAAGGTACACTTCCTATATTCATACCATTTGCTCTGATGCATATAGCCAAGATACATGTAATTCATTGCTTGCTCTATCATGCTTATGCAGTCACATGTTCTTTCATTCCATATTTACATAATTGCGTACATGTAGAGGGAGCATATGCATGTTACATGTCCTTCCAAAGCTTTACTTTCTATTCTCTATATCCTTATCTAAAGCTTTGATGTATGTTGTCATCAATTACCAAAAAGGAGGAGATTGAAAGCACAAGTGCTCCCTGGGTGATTTTGGTAATTAATGTCAACATATCTCTTGTTGGACTAATACTTTTATCTAGTATATTTCACATGAGTTCAACAGTGGAGTGGCATGGACAAGAGAATGTGGAACCCCTTCAAGATGCTAAGGAAAGAAGATTGGCAAAAGCTCAAAAGCTCAAGACTCTACATTTTCATTTTAGTGATCCAAGATCACATTGAGTCCGTAGGAAAAGCCAATACTATTAAAAGGGGATGAGGTGTTGCTTAATGGCTTGCTTGCTTGAAGTGCTTAGTGATATGCTCCAAAGCCCTCAACCACTTTCTCATTTCCACATATGTCCCAAACCTAAAGTCAAACTCTGCCCCACCGATTTGATCTATCCGGCGCCACCGAGTTCATTTGACATAGCCACTGCCACAACCCTAATCAGTTCGGTCTCACTGATGGGATCTCGGTCTCACCGAGATGGGCTTGCAAACTCTCTGTTGCCTGTTGCAATTATTTCGGTCTCACCGACATATGCAATCGGTCCCATCAAGTTTGCTTGACTAACTCTCTGTTTTGCTTAGTACCAGAATCGGTCTCACCGAGTTTGTGTAATCGGTCAAACCGAGTTGGGGTTTTACCCTAACCCTAGCACATCGGTCCCACCGAGTTGATCATATTGGTCCCACCAAAAATCCTAACATTCACATTTTGAACCAAATCGGTCTGACTGATTTTCTCGATTCGGTCCGACCGAGTTTGGTGAATTTTGTGTAACGGCTAGATTTTGTGTGGAGGCTATATATGCCCCTCCACCCTTCCTTCATTCGTGAGGAGAGCCATCAGAACGTGCCTACACTTCCATCATTCATTTTCTGAGAGAGAGCCACCTACTCATGTGTTTAGACCAAGATATTCCAATCCAACCACAAGAATCTTGATCTCTAGCCTTCCCCAAGTTGCTTTCTACTCAAATCATCTTTCCACCAAATCCAAATCTGCGAGAGAGAGTTGAGTGTTGGGGAGACTATAATTTGAAGCACAAGAGCAAGGAGTTCATCATCAACACACCATCTATTACCTTTTGGAGAGTGGTGTCTCCTAGATTGGTTAAGTGTCACTTGGGAGCCTCCGTCAAGATCGTGGAATTGAACCGAGGAGTTTGTACTGGCAAGGAGATCGCCTACTTCGTGGAGATCTACCCTAGTGAGGCAAGCCTTCGTGGGCGATGGCCATGGTGGGATAGACAAGGTTTCTACTTCATGGACCCTTCGTGGGTGGAGCCCTCCATGGACTCGCGCAACAGTTACCCTTCGTGGGTTGAAGTCTCCATCAACGTGGATGTACGATAGCACCTCCTATCGGAACCACAGAAAAAATCTTCGTGTCTCCAATTGCGTTTGCACACTCCAATCCCATCCCTTTATATTCTTGCAAATTGCATGCTTTACTTTCCGCTGCTCATATACTCTTGCCATGCTTGCTTGAAATGTATTGTGATTTGTTTAAACTTGTGCTAAAATTCCACCTTAACTTAAAGAAATTAAAAACTGCTACTTTTCTTTGTTGAGGGTCTAATCACCCCCCTCTAGACACCTCTTCTCGATCCTGTCAAGTTTCTTGATGGACGTTGGAGCACCGGCCGAAGTGATGTCTATGGATCTGGCCAAAACCATCGAGGCTCATGGTACGAACAAGTGCAAGCACCCCGCCGAGACTACCACAGACAAGCTCAAAGCCATCGCCCTGTCCAAGCCCCCCTCTCCAGGATCCCTCATTAAGCAAGTCCAGGTAATATCTCTTCTTGACAATCTTTTTCTCGATCTTGATCATGTTTTTTCATGTAAAACGTAGTACTAGTACTAGTAGTACAACTTTCTGGGTGATCTTGCATGTGATTTGTGTGTGCCAAATGACGGTTCTAAATTCCTCTTTTGACCAAAACATGCGGGAGGTTGACACTGATTTCTTATAGATTACTTTCAACTACTTTATGAACATCAATTCTACCTTTGAAGAGGGTATATTTGCCTTAGTAACTTGTGTTATGGATATTGCAAGTAATCCCTCTGCTCTCATGCCTTTGAAGACATGTTCTCGTGTCCTTGTTAACTCATTTATGTGCGTATATGTAGTTATATATGGAGTAAAATATCGAAAATCATCTTATATTTCTGAATGGAAGTAGTAATAAAATATTTGGTTTCTATTTGAATTAGAACCAGGTCCGTGGTGGAGATGAAGTTCTCAAAGTCATGCCATGTGAACTGGAAGACCTGAGGATGAGTTCTACTGCTAAACTATCCAGCTGCCATGTCCTTGTCACCACGTGTCCTGAACTAGTGTTTTCCTGTAGCATTGTTGTCAGACGTGTTCTCGAGGCTTTACTTGACCACAACAATTTCCTGGTTGTGCCTTCGATTACGAAGGGTGTGGTTCTTGTAAAGCTTCCCGATAAATCTGATGCGACCTGTCTTCATCATCATGTTTATGAGTGGAAAGACCACTTTGTTAGGTTCTCCAAGGTTGACGAGATGGTGATGGTGTAGGTAGACATCTCTCATGAATTCCATGGCCTAGTCAGTTATGCGGGGTTCATCCCATAGGTCGGTGGCAAGAAATAGTCTGCAGAGTTTAATTAGTGCAACTTTGCTTGTCTGTAGTAAGTACTATTGTTCAGTACTTGATTTGTGTTTGTGAACCCTGTATTGTTTATTACTGCCGCTTTTGGTGTGTGGTGAGTCCTGAGAACAGTCTATGTTAATGTCTGTCCACTCAATTCAGTCTGTAATTTTTGAAGTATCCAGATCATCTTTTTTGTGAGGACGGTTTATCAATTATGGTTACACTCCAATATCTGTATGCATTGCAGGGTTTATCGCACCCGCCAGGATTTCCAGTCCCATGGATGTTCGGTCCATATGATTTGTCACGACCTTTGGACTGTCCTGCTTGTGGGAGTAGTCGGGGGCCCTGCATGCCACGCGTAGTTGGACGATCAATCTTCTATTTAGTACTTCAACATATTGATTTCCTGGTAAGGATTAACTCATGTCACATCAAGTAAATCTTATTGATTTACTTTCCAAATCTTATTAATTTCATGTCATGTTTTCTTTCTTTTGCTGCAATTTTACGATGCAGGTTTTGCCATGTGACATTCATCACAGAATAAACCGTTTGGTTTGCTCTACGATGGTTATTTTTGCAGGTTTCACTTCTTATATCGTGTCAGTAACGAAGGCACTATCCATCACTTACTGGAAACAATTGGATTAGTCTGTTTTCTGTGTTCAAGCTGAATCCCATTGATGAACTGCAGCTTGGTTTAACAAACACGCCATGATTAGTCCTTCTCGCGTTTAAAAGAAATGAAGAAAAAGACTAGATCACGGTCACGGAGCCTAGTAAAGTTAAAAAGCTGATCATAGCAGACCAGACACGATCGCCGCTGTCTCGCACATCGATACCACCTTCAGCAATGGATCGAGCATCGACACCTTCTCCGACGGCACTTGCTCTAGCACTGACAGCGGCCGCAACTCAGTCTAATCCAGCTGAGGATTGGGCACCGACCGCGTCAGCGAATCAGGCTGATCTATCGGAGGATCGGGCATCGACACCGGCACCTGCTCCGACACCGGCACCAGCTCTACAAGGAGCACCATCTCCGGCAGCAGCAGCGTCACTAACAGTCGCACCGGCACGGGCACCAGCAACGGCTCCGGTACCTGCACCAACACTTGCACATGCATCTGCTCCGGCCCGTGCAGCGGCAATGGAACCAGTATTTGCACCGGCAACAGACTGGGCTGTAGTTCGCACTGCATATACCAAAGTCCTTACAAAAACCGACATGTCCACCTTCTTGGTAAGCATTGGCCTCCCAAGTGCTTCGTTCTTTTTTCTTTCCATGTTGTTTCACATGATTCACTATGTTGATCTAACTGTTTGTGTATGTCTTATTGTTTGCAAACAGACAATTCCTAGAGCAACGAGGGAGTCGTTCAACAATCCGGGCGACCGAGGCGAAGTTTCTCTTACCATGCGTAGCCTTGGTGTGAATGAACCTGCTCAATATACTGTAAGTACAAAGGATGGTCGCATGATGATTGATGCTAAAGGATGGTTAAGGTTCAAATCTAAATCATATCTTGCGGTAGGGGATGATGTCAATATCCAACTTTCTCGGTAAGGAGAGTTGGTCCAAATCAACTTTGAAATTCTTCAGTAGCAGCACGCAACTGCCGAACTAATCTATCCTCCGAGAGATTTTGATGTAATAATCTAGCATGGTGAAACAAGTGTCTTTTGTGTATAAGTAGTATGGCAATATTATTTATCACATGGTGTATCATTGATAGAATCGCAGCTTTGATTGCTGGTTAGGAACTGTCGTTCGATTTCATTCTAACAGCTCCCGCGCTTTATTCAATTTTGTGTATTCGCCTTGCGATAGCATCTAAAACCAGCGCCGTACCGATCACTTGCAATATGAAAAGCGTTGAGGTAGAACACATGGCTCCCCGCACATGTAGGCCCACCGGCCTGTGGCCCAAAGTCCAGAACCGTGAGCATGTCTGAGTATTATATTCTTAGCTGAACCACCATGATGCCCATGCATTGCACGTAACATCAAGATGCATTTGTATGAGTATTTTATCTTGTGAGAGAAAAGGATGAATGAGGGAAGGCCTTACTTGCAAATGTGGAGAGGTGTGTGGGTACCTTTTTGCAAAACTTCCATAGTTTCCTTCCTATCCGTCAGATATAAATCGGACGGCCTATATTGCAGGATGGCAGGCACACCATCATCAGCAACTCTGTTTTTATAATTATATATGTTATATATATTCCCCTTGGTTTTTCTTATGTATAAAGTTGTGATATAAAAGATTTTTATATTTCTTTACAGAGTAAGTATCTCTCTGTCAAAAATATATTTATGTGTAACTAGTTACTCTAGTCTTTCTACTTCCTTTTGCTGATATGTGGGGCATCTAACAACGGGGTCCATGTGCCATGCACCAAATTAGAGTGCACAACTGCACGGTAGACACATCCCAGTCGTAGCACCGCAGTAATGCCAAGTGAGCTGTCAAATCACAAAAAACCCCACCTTTCCAGCTTTAGCAGTAAGCTGGACGGACGAACCGGCAATATTTCACTGGGCCTGAATCCCCTTCTCCCTCGTCTACTTGTTTAGAGAAAACCCCCTCTTGGCGATTACATAGGGTTTTACCATGGAGAACGAGATACGAATTCTTCATCCATCCCTGATAAATACAAGTCCCTTGGTCGCGGGTAATCCTAGGATGGCAGCAGCCGCCGTTGATGCATTTCTCTTCCTACTGAATCTAGTGTGTTTCATTTGCAGTGCCCAAAGTACGAGGACCCTACAGGTTTCTGCTCCCTAGGCGAGACGCCACACTTGTTCCTTCTCATCCTAACACACGATTTTAAAACATGCACAGTATGTTCCAAGAATACTCTTTTCTATCCGGGCGGGTGGGGTTTTTGGAACCTGTTGTCGACTAATTTGGAAATTTGGATTGCTATATTTGGATAAAAGGTATTAGTATCATGGTAGACACTGACGTGAAGCAGGAAATTATTTCTAGATTTGGATAGGGAATACATTGTGTTCACATATTATTTTTCCTGTAGTGCATTCCTTGCTCTGCCAGAACACATGTACTCAAGATGCTCGGCCTTGCCATAACTGAATACACCAGTTTAATGGTCACACTGAAGACAAGCCATGGATATAAGTTCCGAGTTGGATTCACGAACCAAGAAGATCGCTGCTTTTTTATGGCCGAACTTGGATAAACTTTCTCAAGTGTTATGGACTGAAAGTTGGCGCACAGATGTTGATGGAAATAGCAGAACCTGGTCTCATCTTCACTGCGATCTTCCACCCCGAGGCTCAATAATACGTCCACCATATTCTGTCAATCCCTCTCTCCCTTGTAACACGTATGTTTCCTTGCCAAACAGTACCATCTTGTAGCATCGTCCACCAATGCAAAGAGTATAGGTTATTTGTTCACTAGAATTTCAGTTATGTATTTTTAGTCGAAACCGTAGAACAATAGTTCTACGGTATTTTCATTAAATAAAAAATATGCACAAAACAAAAGTCCAGAAAGGATCACCCAGCACCAGTATGATCTGACATGGGAATTAAATAACAAGTTTTGTACTGTCCAAGAACTGATATGTTCTGCTTTTGCCTGCTTTGCTCTAATCCTGGTAATTCGGAGTCCTTCTTTAAGGTAGAATTTCCATGAGTCTGGATGGGGTGGTGCTCTCCTGAAGATTTTATGATTTCTGATCATCCATGTGCTCCAACATCCCATGACAATGATTTCCATCGCAATGACCGGTGGTAATCTATCTTTCAAGAGGTGCACTTCATCAAAAGTGGAGATGCCTCTATTTCTTGTGGTATGATTGAACTCCAGCATAACCAAGTGAAAGGACAGTTCCAGAACAGGTGTGATATGGTTTCCTCTATTTTATCTAAACATAAAAGCACAGTTGTAATCTTCCAGATGCATATTTCTTATTTTAATCATAATCCTTGAGCTAAACCTGTCATGTAGTAGGAGCCAGAAGAAGATTTTGTGCCTGAGACGGCAAGCAGATTTCACTACCATCATGAAAATGATGTGTGCTGTACTCACTCCCATTATTGATTTGTAAAGTTTCATGGATGATAATTTTTTGGAAGCCATGTTTAAGGTCCAGAAATCTGGAACAAAAGAGTTTGTTCTGCTACTAACCAATTCTTCAAGAGCATTGAATTGATTATAGGCTACCAGTGAAAGTGGTCTATGGAAGTGTTCACTGAAGTCTATTTGTTGCTGGATTTGAAGGAGTGTGACATCATGACTGACTGCAAACGAATGAAGCTCAGGGTATTTCTTATTCAGTGGAATCTCTTGCCATCTGTCTTTCCAGAAATTGACAGTATCACCCTTTCCTTCTCTACAAAGAATCATTTGCTTAAAATGTTGAAGCAGCTTTAAAATTGCTCTCCACCAGAAGGAACCAACCATCTTGTCTCCTGGGATACTATCTTGATGGTAGCTTCCTAGATAATGTTTACCCATGGTATGTCTGCTTTGTTTAGGAATTTTTGCAGGTGTTTCATGAGAAGGGCTTGGTTATGTATATGCAGATCCAGTACCCCTAAGCCTCCGTGAGTTTTGGGTTTGCAAACTTTTTGCCATGAAATGAGTGCACAATTCTATCTGCAGAGCCATATTTTCTCCAGAAGTAGTTCATGAGGTAGGTGTTGATTTTCTTGAGCACAGTCTTGGGTATCATCAACGTGCACATCAAGAATGTAGGAATACTTGAAATACTGACTTGAGGAGTGTAAGTTTGTCTCGTGTGGACAAAAGGGTAGAGCACCCTAGCAATCTATGTTCAATTCTCCTCAACAAGGGAACATAGTCTATCACTCTAGGTTTAGAACTGCAAAGAGGTAGTCCCAAATATTTGTGAGGTAAAGTTCCAATTCTGCAACCAAGGAGGTTTGATATCTCTTACAATTTGGTACCAGGTGTGTTAAGAGACACTAGGGTAGATTTAGAGTAGTTGACCTTCAGTCCTGTATAATAAGCATAATGTAGTAACAAGTTCTTGATGTGTTGTACTTGTCTTATGTCAGCATGAGCCACAAGGATGGTGTCATCAGCATATTGGATTATGGGATAATCTAAACTGGAATTTTGATTTAATGGAGAGCTAACAATAGAGTATCGCATTGATTCATTCATCATAGGCTGTAGGATATCAACAACAATGACAAAGATCAGTGGTAAAAGAGGGTCCCCTTGCCTAACACCTCTCTTACAATGAAATTGTTTTTCTGGGACCCCATTGAGTAAAATTGAAGAGAAACTAGTCTCATAGATCATCTTGATCCATTGAATCCATTTAGGTCCAAAACCTTTAACCTGCATCACTTCTGTAATAGTATCATGGCTGATCATACCAAAAGCCTTTTCAAAATCCAGTTTTAGAAGAATGAGTTCCTTCTTGCTCCACTGGCATTGATAAATATATTCATATGCCCAGGACAGGCAATCTTGGATGCATCTATTATTGAGAAATGCATATTGGTTTTTATGTACCATACCCAGGATAACTTTCTGCAATCTATTTGCCATCAGTTTAGTAATGATCTTAAGTCTGAAGTTAAGCAAGGAGATAGGTTTGAAGTGTGCTGGAGTTGATGCTGCATCATGCTTTGGGATCAGAGTGATGAAGGAATAGTCTATACTCTGAATGTTGACCTTGCCTGAGTGGAAGTCCTCTATGAGTCTATAGAAATCTGGTGCAATGATGTCCCAACCATGTTTAAGGAAAACTGCATTAAAACCATCTAGGCCTGGTGATTTGTCAGCAAGCATATGCTGAACCACTTTATCTATTTCATCTTTGGTGAAAGGTACTTCCAAATCGGAGAGATTATCAATGGGGTGCAACTAGTGATGAATGAGCAGAGGATTCTGTGTCTTTATCTTGGTACCCAGTCTGTCCTTGAAAGCTCTATAGAGAATAGCAGCTTTAGCATTATGATCATAGTGTTCAAAACCCGCTTCATCTTTCAGCAAGGCAGTGCAATTGTTTCTGAGTTTGATAGTTGCTTTAGCTTGGAAATAATTGGTGTTGGCTTCCCCCACCTTAATTTGTCTGATTGTAGCCCTTTGCTTCCAATATTTTCTTTGGTGCTCCAAAACAGTTTCTAAGTGGGTTTGCTGATGATTCTGCTATTGGATTCTTCCTGGGAGAGATCTCTGTATTCCTCAAAATTATCATAATACAGGATTAAGAAGTTTGCACAGTCAATAATTTTCTTCAAATCTGAAATCTTCCTGGCCCAAATTTTCAGTCCCCTCCTCGGCCTTTAACACTTCACTGCTATGGTTTTGCCACCGTCCTCTTCATTTATCTCTTGGGTCCAGATGTTGTGCACAACATCCTTAAATTGATGGTGTTCCAGCCAGTAGTTTTCAAATCTGAAGACCCTGGATTTGGGGATTGATGATCCAATGGAATCTTGATTGGGACATGATCTGAGGTGGTCTTGTCTAATGGGTAAGCATAGGTACCATGATATTTTAGAGTCTAGGCTTCTGAAGTGAAGCACCAATAAAGTTTTTCTAGCAACGGGGTGTCTTGCATATTGCTGAAGGTAAATTTTCTGCCTTTAAGGGGAACTTCAATAAGGGCTTGTTTACTCATTGCTTCATCAAAAGCTAACATATCACTAATATTGCCTCCATCACTGCTTCCATTACTTGGGTATCTGATAAAGTTGAAGTCTCCCACTATTAACTAGTCTGTATCATCTTGCATTGTGAAGTTTTCAAACCACTAAATGAAATTGTTTCTTTCACTTTGCTAGCAAAGACCATAAACATTGGTCAGTATCCAGGTATCATCATTGAGTTTAGAAGTGAATTGGATGGCGATGGAGAAGTTATTGACATGAAGAGTTGTCCTGAGAAAATTTGTTCATCCCATGTTATAAGTAGGCCTCCATATACCCCAATCGAAGGAAGGAAATGGGATTTTGAGATTCTTCTGGGAGATAAATTTTTGATGAATTCTGAATTAATGTCTTCTTTCTTGGTTTCTTGTAAGCATATAATGGAGCATTTGGTTTCTTCAATATTATTGGAAATAGTTGGCCATTTTTTGGGGTCATTCAGTCCTCTAATATTCCAGTTAAGAATGTTCCAGACTCTGTTCATTTGATAGAAGGTGCTAAACTTACCATATCAAGCGAGATAGAATGCTCTGATATAACCCAGAAAGCAAAGTGTAGGTTTCATGAGCACACATACATTCTTGGCAATTGTCATCATGATAAAGAGGCAAAAGAGCTTTAAAAGTCTTACACACCATCTGATATAGCTATCTTACAAACTGAGCACTTAACACAAAAGATCTAACCTGACAGAAACTACCCACTACTAGGGAAAACCTTATACACAAAATCTTAGCAGCACCGCGGCACAAAAAGAGGCACTACTGCTAATTAGCAGTAGAGAGGATAAGGAAACCACTCTACTGATGTAAATTTAGCAGTAGCGCGTGTTCTCTAAACCGCGCTGCTACAAAAATCAACCGACAGTACCCGCCAACCTAAGTTTACCAGCAGTGCGGTGTCACGATGCGCGTACTGCTAATGCAGTAGGAGTAGCGCGCTTTTTAGTCACGTCATCGCTGCTAATTTTGAAATTGTTCACACGGTTGGCCCGTTTAGCAGTAGCACGTGTGACGAAAGGGCGCTGCTGCTACGCTCTTAGCAGTAGCGCGTTTTCGCTCCCACGCTACTGCTAAGACGCAGCACCCCACCACCTTTACACCCGTCCTCCCCTCCCCCATATCCTCTCCTCCCTTTCCCCTACCTCCCCCATCCTCCCTCTCTCACTCTTCTTCTTCCTCAATACTTCTTCCCCCATTACTCTCCCTCTTCTACCTACCTTTCTCTCTCTTCATTACTCCTAGCTAACTACACCACCTCCATTAATGCATCTCCTTTTCTTTTTCCTTCCCCTCCACTAGTTGAAGTTGTCTCCTCCCAAATTAGCTAGCTAGGTAGATGTAGCATTTAGTTCAAGTGACCTATTTGCCCCCTAACTAGATCTATCTTTGTCAAGAAGAGCTTTGTGCACTTTTGATCTCCCTACATCATCATCTCCACCGTGTGCTCGATCTCGAGATAGAGGTGATTAAAATTTCATGCTTTTTGCAAAATGGAAATATGTGTATGTGTGTGTGATATGATAATTGGGCAATATGATGGAAATTGTGTGTGTGGCATGAGTTGACGCCAAATTGTGCTTTTGAGTTGCCTATGTTTTGCCGAAATGTCGATTTATTTCCGTTTCGGCGAATTCCGGGCAAACTCTAGATCTATATGTCCTATTTTTAGGGAAGGTCATGCCGAATTTTTGTATGACTTTGATGCATGCACGCATTTTTATAATCAATTTGTTTATTATTACCGTGCAGGCGTTCATGATGGTCAGTGGAACGACGGTGGACAGGTGGTTGCGACCGGCGGTGCAGGACATGAAAGAAAATAACCGGACAGAGGTTTTATGTCCGTGTCGAAAATGCAAAGGAATAGTTTGGCTCGACCCCTATGACGATGGTCGTGTCGAAGCGCACCTGCTCATGACTGGTTTCATGGATGGCTATACTCGGTGGATAATTGAAGATGAGGATGACGATGTTGAGGACGCCGACGGGGCAGGCAATGACGACACGGGGCAAGACGAAGAGATGATCGATAATGGCGGCGGGGAAGAGGCCGGACATGGCGGCGGAGAAGGGGCCGGACATGGCGGAGGAGAAGGGGCCGGACATGGCGGCGGAGAGAACGACGTGGACTCCACGCAGCAGAGTTCGTCGGTACTAAGTTCAATCGTGCGGGACCCTCATGTTCAAGCACTGCTTCGCAAGGAGACGAGTACTGAGAGAGCTGCTTCTAGAGAGGAGGCTAAGCTGGAGCAACTGGTGGTAGACTCGAACACTCCATTGTATGATGGTTGCAATCCTGAGGTGACCCGCTTGAGTTTCACGCTCCAACTCCTGAAGACGAAGGCTAAAAACAAATGGACCGACACTAGCCTCGATGAGCATCTCAAGTACCTAAAGGATGTTCTTCCCGCGGGGAATCTATGTCCTACTAGTGTTGATGAGGCCAAGAAGATCGTGTGCCCTCTTGATCTGCCGCACGTTAGATACCATGCATGCATCAACGATTGCATAATTTATCGGAAGGAGCACGCGGAAAAAACAAGCTGTCCGGTGTGCAATGCTTCTCGATACAAGAAGGCCGGGAAGAAATGTCCCCAGAAAGTTGTATGGTACTTACCGATCACTCCCCGTCTCCAGCGGTATTTTGTAGATCCCAAGGAAGCAAAGCTAATGCGCTGGCACGCGGAGAGGAAGAAGCCCGACGATGGAGATGATCCGAAGCTGAGACACGTCAAGGATGGAAGCCAGTGGAGAGCGTTGAACAGCTTCTATCGGTATTTCGAATGTGATGCAAGGAACATCGTGCTCGGCGCGTGTACCGATGGCATGAATCCGTTTGGCAACCAGAACACCAACCATAGCACATGGCCCGTGTTTGTATGGATGTACAACCTCCCCCTGGTTGTGCATGAAGTCGAAGTACATTCACATGAGCATGCTTATTCAAGGGCCGAAACAACCAGGAAATAATATTAATTTGTATCTGGGGCTACTTCAAGAGGAGTTAGACACGTTATGGAAAACACCGGCCAAGACATGGGACGCCAGCAAAGGCGAGTATTTCTACATGAGAGCCGCGCTGATCACGACGGTGCACGACTATCTCGGTTACGGATATGTCGCAGGCCAGGTGTGCCATGGATATTGCGGATGCACGCGGTGCATGGATGATACGACGTCTCAGCAGCTAACGTCAAGGAAAGATGGCGGGTCTGGGAAAATCGTGTACATGGGGCATCGAAGATGGCTCGAACAGGACGACCCGTGGAGAAACCGTGGAGATCTATTCAATGGTCACGCTGAGCATCGAGGACCTCCACGTAAGCGGAGCGGTGCCGAAATCGATGAGCTGTTGAAAAACTGGAAGGAGTGCCCCGCGCCGGGAAAGACGATGAAAAAGGCGCCGGAGCCGCTGCTGAAGGTATGGAAGACGAGGTCTGTGTTCTGGGACTTGGAGTACTGGCACAAACTCGATACACCTCATTGCCTTGATCAAATGCATATCTGTAAGAATGTCCTTGAGAGCTTGCTCGCGACACTGATGAACATGCCGGATAAGACCAAGGATGGGCCGAAGGCAAGAAAAGACTTGCAAGATTTGAAAATCAGGGAAGATCTGCACATGCCGCCCCGTAAAATGTCAGACGAGACAGAGACGGAGACAGAGGCGCGGGAGAAGAAGGGCAAGAAAATAAAGAAAGAGGATTATTGCCCCCCTTCTTGCTTCACCTTAAGTCAGGCTGAGATCGGTCAATTCTTTAAGTGCCTTACCGGAGTCAAAGTTAGTTCCGGTTACTGTGGCAAGATAAGCAGATATCTAGACACGGACAAGAAAAGGTTCAGCGGGATGAAGTCCCATGACTGTCATGTGATGATGACGCAGATACTACCTGTTGCCCTTAGACGGATAATGGACAAGCACGTCCGTGACATGCTTATTGGTCTCTGCAACTTTTTCGACGTCATCTCTCGAAAGTCGATCAGTCTGAAGCCGCTCCGAAGGCTACAGGAAGAGATCGTTGTGATACTGAATGAGCTTGAGATGTACTTCCCGCCCGCGTTCTTTGACGTGATGGTGCATCTATGTGTCCATATTGTGGACGACATAATAGACCTGGGGCCGTCATTTCTGCACAACATGATGCCGTTTGAGAGGATGAATGGGATCATCAAAGGATTCGTTCGTAACATGTCCCGTCCGGATGGAAGCATCGTCCAGGGCTATCTGACACAAGAGGGCATCTCTTTCTGTGAGAATTTTCTATATGGCACAGACCTGCAGCCGCCTGGTGTTAGTGTTGGTTTGCCCGTTAACAAGCACGATGGGAGGCTCGAAGGAGAAGGTCACTCCAACGGTCACAGGGAACTGCACGTGTCATACTCGTGTCGACACAGTGACTTTGACAGAGCAAACTTGGTAGCACTAACACTAACAAAGAAATTATCGCAAAGAAGTATCGTGACTGGGGGGGTATGTAGGGCGGACGCCGAAGTTACTAGAGAGCACAATTCCACTTTCCTGCATTGGTTCAAAGAGCATATTATTGCTAATCCCCCAGACAAGGGCTCTAAGGACGGATTGCTCATATACGCCTTACCACATGGCCCCTCGCCCAACCTCGTAACCTATCAGGCATACGATATCAACGGATACACGTTCTACACGGAGGCTAAAGATATGGACAGTGATGATTAGAACTCAGGGGTGACGATGGAATGCATGATCGGCAGCGACAACGGCGCAACTGAAAGATTTTACAGAAGGGTCGAGGAGATCTGGGAGCTTGACTACTCTGGACTGCACAACAAGACGATGTTCCGTGTCAGATGGGCTAAGAATGTCGAAAGAGAAAACCGGAATTTCACTACCATGACTATACCCAACGCCAAGAGCGCTACCGTGAACGCTATCGCAAAAAACGAGCCATGGGTACACGCTAAGCACGTGACACAATGCTTCTTCATAACTGACCCGTGCAATCCCAGCCATGTTGTCATGAGGAGAGGCAAAAGGAACATCATTGGAATGGATGGAGTCGCCAACGAGGAAGACAACGATCAGTACGGCAACCCAATGAGGGAAGATGATGATGATGATGATGAAGTATACGTCAAAATAAGAATCAATACTACATTAACTAAGAAAAATCGTACTCCATGGAAAAGGCAAAGTCACAATGAGGGGCTCAATTATTCTTCCAAGAACAAGAAGGGAAAGAAGCTGACTCAAAAACGAAAACATCAACGCTGAGGAACCGTATGTTATTGGTCAAATGATGTAATATATATATATGTTCCTATTTTGTATACACACTTAGCCATTATTATGCATGGGTCCAATGATGTAATATATATGTTCCTATTTTGTATACATATTGAACCATCAAATGATGCAATATATATCGCCTTCCCTTCTTTCACTGCTCTCGGAAAAAAAGTGTGAGAAAATAAAGGAAAAGAAAAAGGATATAATGGTTATAGCATTAGCGCTTTACTGAACAAGAGCTACAGGTAGTCAAGGTAGCAGTAGCGGTTTCCGTACAAAACCGCTATAGTTAAATATAATAGTAGTAGCGTGTTTGCTCTAAACGCGCTACTGGTACGTCCACTTAACCCAAAATCCTCACTCTCTATACTTCATCCCGCCTCTTTTCCCCCCAAACCCCCACTCTCTCTTCCCTCGTCGCACCGCCGGGGCCCTGCCCTCGCCGCGCCCCTGTGCTCGCCCCCGACCCCGGCGCTCGCCCCCGACCCCGGCCCTGAACCCGGCCTCGGCTCCGACCCCGGCGCTCGCCCCCGACCCCGACGCGCCATGCCTTCCTCCTCTGCTTCCTCCCCTCCCAACCTCGGCCGTCGTCGGGCCTACCTCCTCGCCCCTGCACCCTCTGTAACCCCCCTCCCCCAGTGCTCCTCCTCTCTCTGCTAGCTAGGGTTCTTCGGTTAATTTACTTAGGTTTTAGTTAGGGCAGTAGGTCAATGAGGTTATCTATTTAGTTATGAATTTAGCTAGGTTTTTATGAACCGTAGGTTTTAAAATAGGACAGAAATTTAGGGTTAAGCAATTTTAGTTAAAAGAAAAGGCAGCATTTAAGAAATTGTCCAAATCAACATCCCTTGTTAAATCAAATTTAGGTAGGCTGAATTTATATGCAAATTTGAACTGGACATGTGATATGTGGACATGTGATGTTTTGGACATGTCATTTGGACATGTGATGTTTTGGACATGTCATATTTGGAAAATGATGATTATGTGCAGGGTAAATGATCCGACTGGCCTATGTTACGCCAGAATGTTGATTCATTTCCGTTCTGATGAATTTCAGGCGCTCAATATGTCAATTTTTTAGCAAAGGTCATGCCGAAATTTTCCGTGAATTTTGGCATGATTTGTGCTAGATAGTAGGCATATCGAGTGCTGGGAGTTGCTGAGAAACGACATTCCGGCAAACATAGATTTCTTTTTTATGTCATTTCTCATTTTTTCATATTTTTAGAATTAAACGAGGAGACTTAATCATAGGAAACATTCCGAACAACGAAGAAACTGGGCCTTCTGACCAAGATACAGACGAGATGGATTATGAGGGTGAACAAGAGTACCTCAACTATTTGACTGCTAAGCAAGGTTTGCAGGTGGGCCTCGATGATGGTACTGACGCCGACAGCGACACCGACGGCGCCGGCACTGATGGCGGCACCGAGACCGGCGGGGAAGGTACCGACGCCGATGCCGCTACCGAAAAGAAGAAGCAGAGGATACGAAAACCGAACAAACTAGGGATTGGATGACTAGTGATCACAAAGATGGCACCTGGCAAGTTTGAGCCATTAGAGCCAGAAGAACCTCGCAAGTGCTATGGCAACCAAGTAGGATGCATCCTACGGGAATGCGTGAGCATCAACAACGATGACTTAAGGAGTAAAGAACATTTGACGCAGTTGCTCCTGACGAAGTTGCACAAGAGATTCAAGTTCCCCGACCAGGATGATAACATAGAACAACCGTGGGATGATCCGAAGATGAAAAAGATTAACAATCACACCATGGGCATGTTCAACAATGATTTGGCTCCTGGAAAGGGAGGGTGAAATGAGCTATTGAGGTTGAGGAACCCCTGTCCAAGATTCTGGAGGAAAATCCGACACTTACGGAAGAGGAGTTCGAAAAGTTCAAGGACACTTGCGCTACCGAGGCAGCCAAGGCTAAGGCTACGAAATTCAAGAGCCTTCAGCAAAGGAACACGGGGAAGCATCGCCTCGGAAGCCGTGGCTACCTCGGTAAAAGGCCCATATGGGATAAGGAGGACGCGGAACGTGAAGCCGCGGGTATCCCAGACCCCTTCGCGAAGTTCACTAACCCCTTGGAGCGTGACTTCATCAGGGCCCATCTACAAGTGGGACAAGGAAAAGAAGGTTTTTTACACGGAACAGATCACGAGGAAATTGATTAGACTACTGGTAATTATTCTTTTACCACCTTACATTTAGCTCCATATCTAGTCGACTACACATTCCTAAACGGTTCACGCTCCTTCTACAGGAGAAGCAACACCAGCTTGCAGCCGAAAGCCCTACTTCTCCGATGAGGCCCAAGTGGGACACCCCTCTCAACCGGGCCTTGAACGAACTTAAGGGACTCCCTTTGGGCCAGCGGCCGCAATATGGTCGTGTGCACGGCGCTGAAGACGGCGCCACGTGGAAGGTGTTTTACAACGAGGGCCCGGAGGCCAAGAAGCAGAAAAAGAAGTTTAGTCAGGCGGACATCGACGCGAAGGTGAAGCTTGCGGTCGAGAAAAAAGCAGCTGAGGACGCGAAAAAAACAGCCGAGGAGAAAAATGAGTTGCTACAGCAGGCAGTCAATGCAGCTGTAACTACCTGCAGAAATGATTTTGCTACTAACTTGGTTCCAGCTATCATCAACTGGACGAAGGAAAATCCAGACAAGACGGTACATGATTTCCCGTTGCCCAGTTTCGTCGGGAGCAACTCCATGAACAACAACACCACCGCACCATCACTTCCTCACGCAACCGGGCCTCCTCTCGCAGTCTCTCCCGCTCATAGCAGCCCGTCCTCAGTCTCTGGCGCGCTAGGTGGGCCTTCGTCTTTGGCTGAGCTCGACGCCGTCACGGTAATTACATGTCGCACCAACATATATATAGAATATTCCATTTTCGTTGCCTTTCGGATGTTTTACGCCACAGACATATGTGTTTGCAGGCCGAAGAAACCCCGTGCACCATACTCTACTTGATCAAAGGCCAGAAGGTGGACGTGGGAAAGGGGATGATAATGAACCCCTTGCAACCCACGTTCCACAACCAGCCGATCCCCGCTGGGCACTTCAGGGTTAGCTTGTCCAGTGTGAAATCGGGGCACGAGGATTTGCCTCCTCCAGTACAGCATGTGGGAGAGGACGACGAGACCCCGCCGCGGATTGGAAGCTGCAAGGGTTGGGTGCTGCTATGGCCGAAGAATCTTATTCGTCTGGAGCCGGCCGAGAGCACACCAATAACCACACATCAACAAGCATGTGCGGAGACCACCACCCCGCCTACGCAATTACCAGCTCCTGTAGTGCCGGGTGAGAGCGGCGGACGACGTGATGAAGGGGGTGCAATAGTACTGGCTGATGTAATCGGTCCTGTAGAACAGAGAATGGATGATGAGACGGAGGTCGACCCTATGGGTTTCCTCAATACAAACGCGTATGACTGTGACATAGATATGATGAGTCAACCATATGACGAATCGGGCTATCAGCATGCTAATGAGGATATGGATGATCTGCCCGGGCAGGAAGGTCGTAGCAGGGATTGCAAAAAGTCTCTCTTCATGAAATCCTCACAGGACACGCCTGAAGATGCCGCCTCAACACAGGCTCAACTAGCCGGGGGTCGTACAGTGCTTAGCCCGGGAACACTGGGGCAGGGGTTAAGGAAGGGTCTGGAAGGTGTGCCCAAGAAAAAGGAGAGGAAGAGATCGGGGAAGATAGCTGCCTCCAAACAAGCCAGAGCACATAGCAGCCAGACGATGGATTCTGAAGAGCGTGTACCCGTGAAAGGTGCGGCCATGTTCCATCTCACGGGCGAGCCGATGCTACCGCCGAAAACCGCTGGAGGCACTATCAGGGGATCTCAGGAGACTGCACGACCATGTGCTGTCGACTGAGAAAAGCCTACTAGCCTCGAAGGATCCAGGATATCCGACATACGCGGCTCGTGTGCCTGAGGGGAAGTGCTACGTCGACACACGGCCCGCGGAGGTGTTCTTCCTGCGGTTTGACCATATCTTTGAGATGTTTCTGACAAGGCGGCTCGATTTTACAATCGTCCGCCTTTTTGCGCTACATATGAGCTCCGTCATGAAGAGAGAAGAAGTCTCGCAAATCTGTGTGGCGGATCCGTACTACATGCACGAGTCTTTCTTGAGTCTCGGCGACTTTGAGCGTGAAACTGCTAGGGACTACCTCCAAAACTTCATGGTACAGAATAAGGACCAGGAAATTGTCCTCCTGCCTTATCATCCAAAGTAAGTCAGTTCCGGACAACCCTTTCGTACATTTCAATCATTCCTTCTCGCTCATATGGAGAATAATTTGAGGTGTCTTTTCCCCGCAGCAACGGGCGCGCCGTCCTTATCGTTCTTTACCCGCGAGTCTCCCACGCCGTGTATTTCGACCCTTCCAGAGACTACGAGAAAAAGGACTACACCCACATAATGAATATTCTAGATGATGCTCTCCAAGGCTTCAGCATTAGAGGTGGCCACATGCAGATCAGGAAACAAAGGAACAAGAAGATGGGTTTCGCGCATAAAACTAACTTCTGCTGCATCCATGTCCCAAAACCAAGCAAGAAGGATGGATTCTACATCGTCCATCTCATGATTGAGTTCAGCACGGATCACCAAAAGCTTCGCATGACAAGCAGAAATGATGATCATATCCACAAGTGGCTAGAATCTCATGGAGAAGCGGATTATAAACTTAGAGATGACTTCTTTCGCATCCAAAGGGACATTGCGACGATCATCATGAAAGAAGTCGTCGATGAGAAGGGGATGTTCCACCACGGCCCTATATCGCGAGCTGACGTCCGAACTCGCATAGGCATGCAACGTCTAGACCTCACGCCGTTCAAGAAGCTAGGGTCCATCCTCGATGATATGGAAGGATGGAACTTCTAGTGATTTACGATGCCGATGATGATGATATATGTCGGTTGAACTTGTATACTTTCTGTAGCGATGAAACTTTGTGATGTCCACGGTCCCTGCCGAACTTGTGTAACGCTACTTTGTTAGTTTGCGTACGATGACCTGCGTACCTCTAGTTAATTAGTTTGCGTACTGTATGTTGCATCCAGTTGCTAACCCTTTCTTTTTCGCGTTGCTCTAGTATATTTTGTTGCATATGATTGTACATCCTCTTGATGAAGATGCATCTCTAACAGGTACCTAGTTTCGTGATGGCGAAGTGCTATGTCATGTACAACGGGAAGGTTCCGGGAGTGTATGACGAGTGGCATGAGTTTCAGGCGCAAGTGCAGGGGGTCTCGGGCGCCAGCCATAAAGGCTTCAAAAGCAGACAAGAAGCACAAGCTAGTTACTTGAGGTTCAGGCGAGCGCGAGAGAGGACTCACGACCACCGCCTCATGTACTGCGTAGTTCCACTATCACTCATAGTGATAGCACTTCTCGCGTATATCATTGTTTAGATGGATGACATTGTAGTAGCAAGTATTCAAGACTTGCATGTATCGCTATTTTCGAGATGATGACGAGATACCACTTTGTGTTGGATGATGATTATGATGAGACTATTTGAATGTATATGCTATGATTACATTTGTGGTCTCGCAGCCATTTGTATGTGTATGATGATGACATTTGTATGTGCTAAAGATTCTTGTATAAAGCCTGTTCAGATACAAAACAAATATGCAGAAAAAAAATCAAAAACTACTAAAATTAGTAGTAGAGAGTGGAGGAAAGTTAGCAGCAGCGTGACTATAGCAGTAGCGCGTACGGCCAAAGCGCGCTAGAGCTATTAGCAGTAGTGAGCTTCCACGCAGCACGCTGCTGCTACACTTGTATAGTAGGAGCGCGGGCGCGCACGCGCTGCTGCAATGGGTTAGCTGTAGCGCCTTATTAGTAGCGTCGGTCCCCGCGCTACTGATATACCTAGAACCCGCGCTACTGCTAGGCTTTCCCTAGTAGTGATAGTGGTCAAATCCACTTCTTGCTCTTCTCCTTTGCACCTTTGGTTCCTTCTTCTATAGTTTTGTCTCCCTTGTTCTTCCTGGCTTTCTTGCTTAAGATTTCTTATGTGGTGTCCTTGTCAGAAACGTTGCAAAAAGTTGTATTTAAGCTCTTAATGATCTTTGCAGGTAAAACTGGTGCTGCAGAGTGCCAAGCAAGACAATTTCTATCTCTGCATACAGCTTTCCTAAAACCTTTAGACAATTTCTGTAATTTGCAGCTTCTTCTTACCTTAGTTTCCACTAGTAGGACCTTGTCCTTTCTCTTCTTGCTTTTGTGTAAAGCAGAGGTGGAGGATGCTAACAAAGCTTTAGATATGGACTTCTCAGCAGGGGAGGAATTTTCTTGTTCCTGAGAGCCCTTAGAATGAGAGAATAACATGCAAGCCAGTGAGCTATCAGTAGGACACTTATCTGGGATCACAAATGGCATGGTTGAGTTGGTTCTAGGGTTAGAAGAGATGATTTACCAAGCACTGGAGGTGATGAATGTTTTACCCCAGTCAAATTTATCTGGGGAAAGTAGAGTGATTAACAAAAAATTGATCCATTCAGTGTGTACCTGGATGATATTAGTAGTGTCTTTGGTAGGTGCAAAGTGCCCTTTCAATATCATAGCACCTTCTTTCCCAAGAAAAGCTTCCTCTTTGCTAACATTGCAGTGGTTAGTGTTCTCCAGGTTGGCTACATCTGCATGCTCAAGGTATTGTGGACCTGGGCAAATAGTATGAGCCTGGTTAAGAAAAGCAGGAATAGGAAATCTTGGTGGGGCTGAATTGTCAGACTGTTGATCCTCACCTAGAATTTGAATAGACTCTAGAGCTATATTTTTTTGAGTGGCTGTCAATCCTCCATCTGTAGCTGCCTCTCCATCCTCCTTGGCATCAGCTTCTTGCGTAGGTCTGACTTGATGTGTGTGAGAGACTGTGGTGATCCTCTATATTTCCTGGGTACTTTTCTTAGCAAGGGAGACACTGGTACAACGAGGTGCTATACACACGGTTTTAACCCCTTTCCGCGATGGCGTTCTGAACCGTCGCCTAGTAAGTGACTGCGATAGGGGGGTCCCTTCCCACACGACCCAGAAACCGTTGGGGATATGCCCTCCTGACACACACGCTCGGCAAAATGAGGTCGTGTGCGACCGGCGAGCGATCAAATATGGTTATACGTACAGTAGTGCTAAAAAATACAATTATACAGGCGAAATAGTTTCCGGTCGTAAGTACATCCCACACAGTCAGTCCTCGCTAAATGTTTCCGTTCGTATGTACATTCCACATAGTCAATCCAAGGAATACGTTCCGTTAGCATGTACATCCCACACAAGTTAATCCAAGAAGTACGTTTCCGTTCGTATATACATCCCACACAGTCACTCCAAGGAAAACGTTTCCGCTCGCGGGTACATCACACACAATTTTCCCAATTAAATCGTTTGTGATAGCGTTGCCATTGCACACGATATTAACAATTTTATCGTTTGCATTACTGAATGCATCACACACTGTGTGTAGAATAAACTGTGTGGCAAAGGTTTTCCATCACACACACTTTTTATGTGGTAAACGTTTGCGCAAGGTGGCCTAACGCAAATAGTTTTCAACAGGATGTCGTGTGTGATTGTTCATTGATCCAACACGGTTTATTCCTAGAAACTGTGTGCGTTGCGTGAGGTCATCGCCCATGGTGTTTTCTCAATAACCGTTTGCAATAGAAAAACCCAATTAGCCGGCTAATTGGCCATTAGCAGGCCAATTGCCTATTATTAATAATCCATTTATTAAGCTAATTGGCATTTCATATTAAGCACACAATATATTTCATTTCCATATTAAGGAAGCAGGATTTCATAATTGAAATACATCAGAGTACAACATCATAAAGCTTCAGCACTCAGCTACCCCATTACACAACTCCACCAGCACCAAGTTTCACATGCAACATCTACAACCTTTTGAAATTAGCATCATAGACGGAACATAGACAGATGAATCTCATCTGGAAAACTACTGAAGCTGAAGGCGAATATTGACCCTTCATTGATGTTGAAGGTCTTTGCATCTTTAGACCAGTGCTTGTGGATGATTGACCGTCCATCCTCCGTCCTCTTCAAGAGCACTTCAATATTGAACCGTGCGTGTTGTATGAAAACCTTCCTCGCCTCCTGGCCATATAGGTGGTTTGAGAGGTAATCATTAGTGAACTGCTTTGGAAAGGCCTGAAAACAAGGATATGCATAAATATCTTCTCCAGATTTGAAATGGCGCAAAGGAATTAAAAGGACAAGGTATAACAGTTAGTACCATCCCGTAGTGAAATGATGTTTTATTCATTGTGCAAACAAATATCTTGTTGTTTTTTGTCGCTAATTTCTTTATCGTAATAATCTTTCTGAGATTCTTGACTTGATTGATATTAATGGACAACTCATTTCCACATATGCAAAAAGGGTCAAACAGTGGGTCAAAACCTCTGACAGCGGGACCTACATGTGCAAGACCAAATTGTTAAAAACCTATTATTTAAAGAAAATGAAGTGGAAAGGTGTGTTATTAACTACAACATGCCTAATATTTAAAAACAAGCAACCGTAGTCATTCAAACTTGTATTGTGCAGGTCTAAGTACACTAGTTATTGGCCCTGTTTGGATCCATGGGTTAGAGTTAGTTTGAGCTAGTTTGGGCTCAAATAGCCCTAAAGTATCCAAACATGAGGGCTAGTTTGAGCTAGTTGTGTCAAACCCACCCAAAACAACTATCCCACCAAAGAGGTGCTGGTTGGGGCTAGTTCTCCTAGTGCATTTATTGTCAATCTAACACTGTCATCCGAACAACTCTTTGTCTAGAGTTAGTGTAGGGTTAGTCATTGTTGAGTATCATTGTTATTTAGGAAACGTAGGATAGCACGGGATTTATTCTACCTTGACTTGTACTCCAAGATGACCATGTACTCCTATATATATGCCCACGAGGCTCAAGTGATACAATCAACTATTCCACCAATTTCTCTCTCTCTCTCTCTCTCTCTCTCTCTCTCTCTCTCTCTCTCTCTCCCCCTTTTAACTATGATGAGCTAGAAACTAACTCGAACCTCTAGCTAAGTTAGAGTATCCAAACAGTGCCATTGTTAAATCAAATGGAAACGCGTGTTCAATACTCCCTCCGGTCCTTTTTGCTCTGCATATAATAATTATCTGAAGTCAAACTTCATAAAGTTCGACCTTATTTATATGAATAAATAACAACATCTATATGAAAATTTAAGTCATGACACATGTACTGGTACTTATTTCATATTGTGAATGTTGGTATTTTGTTCTATAAAGTTGGTCAAACTTTAAGAGGCCTGAATTTAGACAAATCTTTTATGCGAACTAAAAAGATTCGGAGGGAGTACAACATGCTTAACAACAACCAAATATAGTCATTCATAGAGCTATTGTCAAATTTGGTATTGATGAAATTGAACTGCACAGTTCATACTAGCACATATAGAACATCACACTGTTAATAGCTGAAATAAACAAGGCATACTACGAACAACCAAAGATGGAACTTAAAACTGGACATATGCTAACTACAAATAAACGAACAACCATAAACCGTAGAAATAAACAAGGCATAATGCAAACAACCTAATATAGCAATAAATACTGGACATGTTCTCACTACAAAAGGGGTTCGAGAAAACAAATCATGGGTTTCCTCACTTGTCACATATTGGCTCCTCCTCGTGGTCGCCGTCGATGAGGTCTGGCTTGCCAGCTGAGATTCCCAGGCCAGCGTCGCAGAATGTGTCCTTCGGAAATGACAAAAGGGGCTCCATGGCTATGAAGGATGGCAAATTGTTCAAAACAAGCCGCAGGAGATCAGCGACAGGGCCATCGATGAGATCGACGACTGTCGAACCTGAAGGGTTGGGGGTCGGCAACTTAACCTACGACATAACCCGCGTCAAGCCGTCGGTGTCGACGACCTCGATGTCGTATCCAGTGTCCACGACATGCCAGAATACTCTAGCGCGTTGATTGAAATGCTCAATCCAGGTCCAGTCAGCTTCCTCGGTAGCCACCTCGCCGACGTCGGGCAAAGAGGCCGCGGTAAAGCTCTTTTGGGCCATTCGCTCCTCAAGCTCCCTAGGAAGCATAGTCGGGTTTAGGTTGGGACGCTCTAGAGTGGGGTAGGGGTGGGGATGGGGATCTCTAGGAAAGGGGGCGTTTCGCGGGCGTCATCTAAGAAACTCAGGGCGGCGAGGGTATGTATGTCGGTGGGTAAACTGCACGGGCAGACCTGCAGAGGTTGATGATGGAGGCGTGTCAGGACCGGTTTTTCGGGATATTAATTTCCCAAAAAATGGCCTTTGTGCTCACCAGCCCCAGGATTACTGTTAGCTGATGAGGTACCAAGTTGATACAAGAATTCCAAGCAAAGTACAAAATATGTAGTACAAGACCATTGTGGCCTATGAGTACAACACTTGATTTCTAGTGGTTGATGGCGGAAGCGGTTTGTGGTTCATCTGCGTCTATGGGACTCCATTTCCCACAAGAACAGCTGACCAGGATAACTCCTATCTTCGCGAGGCTGCTATCATCATTGCGTAGGTTCCGAGGCTGTCTTCGCAATGCTTATCTCCAAGCAAGGAATCTGGCTAAGACAATAGCCAGGGACAAGCCAGTGAGTACGTTTGAATGTACTCGCAAACATTATGAACACGGGTATAATATAATAAGGGATAATCATGCTCCGAAATATTCTATGATCATAACGTCTGTCCTGAAATATAGGAAATCCATGATGCACGCATGCGGGTAAACTATGAATATGCAATTACGGGAGTAGGGTTATAGAATGCACCGATCGAGTGTCTGAAGCGACGCCTCGAAGGGATAATAAGATAAATCATGCCTCAGTCGGGCGTCTGAGCGACACCACATAAAGGGCTTATGAATAAAGGAAAATAACAAGCATGCCACAGTCGGGCGTCTGAGCGACACCACATAAAGGGCTTATGAATAATAAATAAATGACAAACATGCCGCAGTCGGGCGTCTGAGCGACGCCACATAAAGGGCTTATAAATAATAAAGAAATGACAAACACGCCGCAGTCGGGTGTCTGAGCGACGCCACATAAAGGGCTTATAAAGGATAAATAAATAACAAGCATGCCGCAGTCGGGCGTCTGAGCGACGCCACATAAAGGGCTGACAAATAATAAATAAATAACAAGCATGCCGCAGTCGGGCGTCTGAGCGACGCCACATAAAGGGCTTATATAAGAATAATCATAGTGAATATCCAGGAGGTAGAACCGTCCCAGGGATACTCAATAATTCAAATAAAGTAACTGGTTAGTCCACAATAATAATAATCATAATCCTCATGTGTCATAGGTCATAATCAAAGTTCTAGTCTAGCCGTTTCTCCATCCGAAGACCGTCACTATGTTCTAGTTTAGCCGTTTCTCCATCCGAATACCGTTACTATGATCCAGTTTAGCCGTTTCTCCATCCGAATACCGTCACTAGACCCATCTCAGACTGTAGTCCTAACCCATGGACATGGCTATCCGAATAGATATATCCTCTGCAGAGGGTGTACTCTTTACCCACGAGTAACGGATTTATTTAGTCCATCGGGACTAATTCCGCCTACGGCCTTTTAATTGAAAACACATCTGACCTACACACACCAGCTTAACTTACCGGTGTCTGGAATCACCCACGACACCTGCCAAGCAAAACTCTAAGTGGGGAGGCTACAACCTCGACGTAGCATGGGATCAAATTTATATCGCGCGCTCTAAGGGGTGCCCCCCTCTCGGTCCCAACCGGAAACACCCATGCCCCCGGACCAGGTGGCATGCCTACCGGATGCATCCGGTATCTTCCACCATGGCCTCTCTGTACGGTGTGTGCTTTGGTAAGGGGTTGACAACTTACTGAACCATACCCTACCTGCGGCAGGGACAAGTGGTAGTACAAAACAAGTAGGGAAAAAATTACTGAACAAGACTCGACCTACAACCGACTCAGGGGGGTCCAAGTATTCTCCGAATGATTAGCATAACCAAAATGTTTCCATTAACAGACAGAATCACTGCTCATCAAACCTCATCATGCCATACCAGACACACTCGTCTCGACGAGGAACTAGGGACAAGCTCGTGTCTACCCAAGACCACGACTCTCCCGGCTTCCTGCCGGTATGCATGAAAAGCTCGCGAGGATGATCACTATCACCAGCATATCCATTCTAACAGTAAAGCATCTCGAATATGCACTCATGCGTGTGACTTTATCGTTACATAAAAATAACGTATGCTCCAAGTCAAGGTGGTGTTGTAACCGTATCGACAACACTCAAAGATATTATGCCAGGGTTCAGAATGCTTGCCTTCAAGAGTATGCAAGGGGGTGCACTTTTTGAAAGTTTTCTTCTCTCTCCATTTCCTATTTTGAAAAAATATTCAAATAACAACTATTTCAAAAACAGTACAAAAAGTTGTCCCAAATATTTTTGAAATAAAACTTAAAATAAACTAGATGAAATTTGAGAGAGGTAGGAAAACGAATCAACTCATTTGGAGTTTTATTTTAAAAGATATAGCTAGTCAAAGTTGAGTCAAAGTTCTGTTTTAAAATAAAACAGAAAAAGAAAACGTTTCGGAGGGGCTTACGCTTTCTATTCAGCGAAAACGTATTTTGCGAAACACGTCTCCACTTAAAACACGCATCGGCGGGGCTGGGTCACTGACAGTGGGTCCAGCGGGCCCACTGGTCAGGTTTGACCAGTCCTTTCTCCCTCCTCTTCCTCTGCCCGTGCGGAGGCGGGACTCCGGCGATCGCCGTCGACGAACGGCGGCTCCTCGAGGGCACCTGAGGGCAGGGATGGACCCGCCAGACCGGGGCGGTCCTCCCGGTGGTCGCTGGGTCATCGGGGTGGAAGGAGTCGCCGGCGGCGAGCTCCGCGGCGGAGGAGGTTTCGGGTGGCTTGGGGGTTTCGAGCTACGGTGGTCCTTGGTCGAGTTTGAGCGGCTGGGCGGCTCCAGGAGGTCGAGGGGAGTCGGCTGGTGGTGCTAGCTGAGCTGGGGAGGCTCTGTTGGCGACTAGCGGGACCGGAGGGCGGCGGCGGCCGAACCGATTGGACTCGAGGAAGACGGCTACCATCCGTCGATTGCTAGCTAAGGGGAAGCTATGGGGGTGGCATGGGGTCGTCTCAGTGCTCGGAGGGGCTCGGGGGCCTCCTTTTATAGCGCGACGGGGCTGGCTCCGTGGTGGTGGATAAGAACGATGGCGAGTCGCCGTTCTGTAGCTGCAGGGCATCGTGGCAGCGACGAGCGCGTGCCGACGAGCATGTGGATGAGCTCGGGCTGTTCACAGGGGGCAGCTGGCGCGCGCGGGTGGCTTAGGCGGCGCCGTCCATGCCAGAGCCCGCTGCCGACGCCGGCGTGCCGCCAAGGGAGCCCTGACGGCGGCGCTGTAGGGCGCCAGGGGGGCTTGGAGGGTTCTGGCGAGTGGGCGAGGGCATGGCGTGGCTCTGCAGGCGAGCAAGGGCCAGGGGTGCGACGCGGCGACCCATGCGCACGCACGTGCAAAACGCGCGCTCTGGCCGCACCCAGAGCACGCACGCCGGGTGCTCGACGAAATGCCAGCGCGTGCTAGAGGCTAGGATCATGCTGGTAGTTAACAGGCCAGGGTTAGGGATAGCTAGGAGCTTAGTGGACATGCTGGATGGATCAGGAGCTCAAGATCATAATGCAAACTAGAAAACATGCCAAAACTGTCCATGAACACAAGGTGTTCGACAAAATGCTAAGTGTACCTAGGCAACTCTTGGAGTGGCCAAAAACTCTAGGTCAGGGTCTCCCTGGATGTAGGTGATGATGGCAAGATCATTTGGGCAAAACCAGAAACTTGCTAGTGCAAGTTTTGCAAAACTTCAGTTTTGGACAGAAAGAAAAAGGTCTCATTGCATGCACTTAAAATCCTCCAATGGGTCCACTCTCCTGGACTTAAGGGTTTTGTAGGGAGGGCTACAAGCAGGAAAAAGCTCATGGGCACTAGAGCAAAATAAAACAGGGTTGCAGTACAAATCACCAAACTGGACCAGAATGAAAAAGAGGTTGATTCACTCAAATTTTTCAAAGAACATCACTGGGTTTTGGCATAAAGTTGAATTATATGCATCTACTCACATCTCCAAACACTTGGAAGAATTTTTAAAGAAATATTTAAATAGGTTGTAGTGCAAAAATACCTACTGGACCAGATTTGAAAAGTTGATGTAGAGCTCAAAATCTCCAATAACCAAAAGATATTTTTGCACAAAAGTGATGTGGAAACATCACATGACATCCCCAAATTTTGGTGAAATTTTTAAATGCATTAATCAAATGGTTGCAGTGCAAAAGAGGCTCCAATTTTATGAAAAGTCATTTTAAAAGAATAAAGCTTAGTGAAAAGCAAATCTTGCAATTAAATCCACTGATAAAGAATTGTTTTATAGGGAGAGTATACAAGTCCAATAATACTTTTGGAAAGTTTCCACTAGAGGTAAAAACCCATAATATCAAAAGGGTAAATCTAGACAAATGGAAAAGTTTAATTTCCTGGAAAAAATTTAATTAATAAAACAAGGTCAAAACTTTGGGGTGTCACAAGGCGGTGCGGCGGCGGCCTAGCTAGGTTTGCAGCAAGGGAGGGGTGGTGTGTATGTGTGTGAGCGGGGGATTTGGTGTGTGTGTGTGGAGGGGGTCCAAGGTGGTGTTTGAGGAAATTCCACGGGTATTGAAAATTTTACTAGGCAGGAGTAAAATGGCGAGGTACCAAAAATTAGGATCAAGGGATTGAAGCAGAGTGGGGCGGGAGTAACGAACATCGCACACGGTTAAAACATAATGATCGTGTGCTATCAAACAGAAAAACACTCCAGCCGAGCAGATATTTTTGAGATTGCGATGGATGGAGGCGGGAGTAAAATCCCGGGGCTACTAAAAATTTGGATCTACTGATTGAAGCAGAGCAGGAGTAACAGACATTCCACACGGTCCAGACATACTAATCATGTGCTATCAAACAGAAAAGCCATCTACGCGGACGCTATTGGGAATAGTTGCATGGAAAACAAAAAAATTATACGCACACGCAATGATCTATCCAAGGAGATGCATATCAACAAGGGGGAGAGTATGTCTACGTACCCTCGTAGATCATAAGCGGAAGCGTATCACAACGCAGTTGACGTAGTTGAACTTCTTCGTGCTTCAACTGATCAAGTACCGAACGCATGACACCTCCGCGTTCTGCACACGTTCAGCTCGGTGACGTTCCTCGCCTTCTTGATACAGAAATACATCGAGGTAGTAGATGAGTTCGGTAAGCACGACGGCGTGGTGATGGTGACGGTGAAGTGATCTCCGCAGGGCTTCGCCTAAGCACTACGCAAAATTTGACCGGGGGTGTAAACGGTGGAGGGGGGCGCCGCACACGGCTAACAATTGATCTGGTGTGTGCTAGGCACCCCCTCCCACATATATATAGGTGGTAGGGAGGGAGGAGCAGCCATAGGAGGTGTCCAAGTAGGAGGAATCCTACTTGGAGTCCCTCCCAAGGCGCGCTCCCTGCCATATATAACCAAGGGGGAAGGAAAAGAGGGGTGGAGAGGGAAGGAAGTGGAAATCCTAATCCACACTGTCCTTTCCCTTCCCCCCTTTCCTTCTCCTCCTAGGCCGGCCCGTATGGGGGGTGCACCAGCCCCTTGTGGCTGGTGTGTTTCCCCTCTTGGCCCATATCTTTTGTCGGGGGTGCCCGTAACCCCTTCCGGTGACCCGATAAGTACCCGGTACCCCCTGAAACACTTTCGGTGTCCGAATACCATCGTCCTATATATCAATCTTTACCCCTCGACCATTTCGAGACTCCTCATCATGTCCGTGATCTCATTCGGGACTCCGAACAACATTCGGTCACCAAATCACATAACTCATATAATACTATATCGTCATCGAACGTTAAGCGTGCGGACCCTACCACTACTAGGGAAAAGCCTAGCAGTAGCACGGGTCAAATGCTTAGCAGTAGCACGGGTGGCCGCGCTACATATACGGCGCTACAGCTAACGCTTATCAGTATCACGGTTTGACCCATGCTACTGCTATCTAGGGATAGCAGTAGCGTTCTTCTCCAACACGCGCTGCTGCTATTAGCTGTAGCGCCCTAGTACAAAGAGCGCTAATGCTAAGACCTCGCTGCTGCTAATGCCATACCCCATGCTACTGTTATTATTTTCTGACTTTTTTCTGCTCCATATTTTGTGCTGCAGAATTTATTTTAGGGCTTTATACAATAATCTCTAGCATATCATATAGATACAAACGTAATCATAGCATATACATACAAATAGTCTCATCAA
This sequence comes from Triticum aestivum, assembly GCF_018294505.1. Lineage (NCBI taxonomy): Eukaryota > Viridiplantae > Streptophyta > Magnoliopsida > Poales > Poaceae > Triticum > Triticum aestivum. Next base: position 199,248,213 of record NC_057805.1, read on the forward strand.
TCATGTCATCATCATAATCATCATCCAACACAAAGTGGTCTCTCGTCATCATCTCAAAAATAGCGATACAACTCTCAAATACTTGCAACTACATCGTCGTCCATCTAAACAATGATATACGCGAGAAGAGCTGTCACTATGAGTGATAGCGGAACTATGGAGTACATGAGGCTGCGGTTATGACTCCTCTCTCGCGCTAGTGTGAACCTCACGTAACTAGCTTCTGCTTCTTGTCTGCTTTCGAAGCCTTTATGGCTGGCGCCCCAGACTGCTACCTCTTGAGCACTGCTTTGGTTTTCCCTTAAAGAGGAAAGGGTGATGCAGTAAAGTAGCGTAAGTATTTCCCTCAGTTTTTGAGAACCAAGGTATCAATCCAGTAGGAGACCACGCTCAAGTCCCTCGCACCTACACAAACAAATAAAAACCTCGCAACCAATGCAATAAAGGGGTTGTCAGTCCCTTCACGGTCACTTATGAAAGTGAGATTTGATAGATATGATAAGATAATATTTTGGTATTTTTATAATAAAGATGCAAAGTAAAATAAAAGGCAATAAAAATAGCTAAGGGTTGGAAGATTAATATGATGGAAAATAGACCCGGGGGCCATAGGTTTCACTAGTGGCTTCTCTCAAGATAGCATAAGTATTACGGTGGGTGAACAAATTACTGTTGAGCAATTGATAGAATTGAGCATAGTTATGAGAATATCTAATTATGATCATGTATATAGGCATCACGTCCGCGACAAGTAGACCGAAACGATTCTGCATCTACTACTATTACTCCACACATCGACCGCTATCCAGCATGCATCTAGAGTATTAAGTTCAAAAGAATAGAGTAATGGTTTAAGTAAGATGACATGATGTATAGGGATAAACTCATGCAATATGATATAAACCCCATCTTTTTATCCTTGATGGCAACAATACAATACGTGCCTTGCTTCCCCTGCTGTCACTGGGAAAGGATACCGCAAGATTGAACCCAAAGCTAAGCACTTCTCCCATTGCAAGAAAGATCAATCTAGTAGGCCAAACCAAACTGATAATTCGAAGAGACTTGCAAAGATAACCAATCATACATAAAAGAATTCAGAGAAGATTCAAATATTTTTCATATATAAACTTGATCATAAACCCACAATTCATCGGTCTCAACATGCACACCGCAAAAGAAGATTACATTGAATAGATCTCCACGAGAATCGTGGAGAACTTTGTATTGAGATCCAAAGAGAGAGAAGAAGCCATCTAGCTAATAACTATGGACCCGAAGGTCTGAGGTAAACTACTCAGACATCATCGGAGAGGCTATGGTGTTGATGTAGAAGCCCTCCGTGATCAATGCCCCCTCCGGCAGGACGCCGGAAAAGGCCCCAAGATGGGATCTCACGGGTACAGAAGGTTGCGGCAGTGGAATTAGGTTTTCGTCGATGCTTCTGATGGTTTGGGGGTACGTAGGTATATATAGGAGGAAGAAGTACGTCGGTGGAGCAACGTGGGCCCCACGAGGGTGGATGGCGCGCCTAGGGGGGAGGCGCGCCCTCCTGCCTCGTGCTCTCCCCGTTGATTGCTTTACGTGGACTCCAAGTCCTTTGGATCACGTTTGTTCCGAAAATCACATTCCCGAAGGTTTCATTCCGTTCGGACTCCGTTTGATATTCTTTTTCTGCGAAACTCTGAAATAGGCAAAAAAAACAGCAATTTGGGCTGGGCCTCCGGTTAATAGGTTAGTCCGAAAAATAATATAAAAGTGTATAACAAATCCCATTAATCATCCAAAATAGAATATAATATAGCATGAAGCAATAAAAAATTATAGATACGTTGGAGACGTATCATGCATCCCCAAGCTTAATTCCTGCTCGTCCTCGAGTAGGTAAATGATAAAAATAGAATTTTTGATGCGGAATGCTACTTGGCATAATGTAACCCTCTTAATTGTGGTATGAATATTCAGATCTGAAAGATTCAAGATAAAAGTTTAATATTGACATAAAAGCAATAATAGTTCAAGCATACTAACTAAGCAATTATGTCTTCTCAAAATAACATGGCCAAAGACAGTTCATCCCTACAAAATCATATAGTTTGGCCATGCTCCATTTTCGTCACACAAGAATGCTCTCATCATGCACAACCCTGATGACAAGCCAAGCAATTGATTCATACTTTAGTAATCTCAAACTTTTTCAACATTCACGCAATACATGAGCGTGAGCCATGGATATAGCACTATGGGTGGAATAGAATATAATGATGGGGGTTATATGGAGAAGACAAAAAAAAGAAAGTCTCACATCAACGCAGCTAATCAACGGGCTATGGAGATGCCCATCGATTGATGTTAATGCAAGGAGTAGGGATTGGCATGCAACAGATGCACTAGAGCTATAAATGCATGAAAGCTCAACAAAAGAAACTAAGTGGGTGTGCATCCAACTTGCTTGCTCACGAAGACTTAGGGAATTTGAGGAAGCCCATTGTTGGAATATACAAGCCAAGTTCTATAATGAAAAATTCCCACTAGTATATGAAAGTGACAAAACAAGAGACTCTCTATTATGAAGATAATGGTGCTACTTTGAAGCACAAGTGTGGAAAAAAGGATAGTACCATTGTCCGTTTTTTTCTTTTTTGGGCCTTCTCTTTTTATTTGGCCTTTCTCTTCTTTTTTTTATTGGGACAATGCTCTATGAATGATGATCATCACACTTCTATTTATTTACAACTCAATGATTACAACTCGATACTAGAACAAAGTATGACTCTATATGAATGACTCCGGCGGTGTACCGGGATGGGCAATGAATCAAGAGTGACATGTATGAAAAATTATGAACGGTGGCTTTGCCACAAATACGATGTCAACTACATGATCATGCAAAGCAATATGACAATGATGAAGCGTGTCATAGAAAATGGAACAGTGGTAAGTTGCATGGCAATATATCTCGGAATGACTATGGAAATGCCATGATAGGTAGGTATGGTGGCTGTTTTGAGGAAGGTATATGGTGGGTGTATGATATCGGCGAAAAGTGCGCGGTATTAGAGAGGCTAGCAATGGTGGAAGGAAGAGAGTGCGTATAGTCCATGGACTCAACATTAGTCATAAAGAACTCATATACTTATCGCGAAAATCTACAAGTTATCAAAGCAAAGTATTACGCGCATGCTCCTAGAGGGATAGATTGGTAGGAAAAGACCATCGCTCGTCCCCGACCACCACTCATAAGGAAGACAATCTATAAATAAATCATGCTCCGACTTCATCACATAACGGTTCACCATATGTGCATGCTACGGGAATCACAAACTTTAACACAAGTATTCCTCAAATCCACAACTACTCAACTAGCATGACTCTAATATCACCATCTTCATATCTCAAAACAATTATCAAGCATCAAACTTCTCATAGTATTCAACACACTCATAAGATAATTTTTACTAATCTTGGATGCCTATTACTTTAGGACTAATTTCCCAATTTAAGCAAATTACCATGCTGTTTTGTAGGACTCTCAAAATAATATAAGTGAAGCATGAGAGAACAATAGTTTCTATAAAACAAATCCACCACCATGCTCTAAAAGATATAAGTGAAGCACTAGAGCAAAAACTATATAGCTCAAAAGATATAAGTGAAGCACATAGAGTATTCTAATAAATTCCGAATCATGTGTGTCTCTCTCAAAAGGTGCGTACAGCAAGGATGATTGTGGTAAACTAAAAAGCAAAGACTCAAATCATACAAGACGCTCCAAGTAAAACACATATCATGTGGTGAATAAAAATATAGCTCCAAGTAAAGTTACCGATGGACGAAGACGAAAGAGGGGATGCCATCCGGGGCATCCCCAAGCTTTGGCTTTTTGGTGTCCTTAGATTATCTTGGGGTTCCATGGGCATACCCAAGCTTACGCTCTTGCCACTCCTTGTTCCATAATACATCAAATCTTTTACCCAAAACTTGAAAACTTCACAACACAAAACATAACAGAAAATCTCGTGAGCTCCGTTAGCGAAAGAAAACAAAACACCACTTCAAGGTACTGTAATGAACTTATTCTTTATTTATATGGGTGTTAAACCTACTGTATTCCAACTTCTCTATGGTTTATAAACTATTTTATTAGCCATAGATTCATCAAAATAAGCAAACAACACACGAAAAACAGAATCTGTCAAAAACAGAACAGTCTGTAGTAATCTGTAACTAACGCAAACTTCTGGAACTCAGAAAAATCTACCAAAATAAGACGACCTAGACAATTTGTTTAGTGATCTGTTTCAATTGGAATCAGTATTTTATCACGTTCTGGTGATTTTTAAAAATTGTTTTCGTGAACAGAAAGTTTCTGGAATTTTCAGCAAGATCAAATAACTATCATCCAAGAAGATCCTATAGGTTTAACTTGGCAGAAACACTAATTAAAACATAAAAAACAAATCTAACTAGAGGCCAGATAAAATATTTATTCCTAAACAGAATCAAAAAGAAAAAAACTGAAATAAAATTGGGTTGCCTCCCAACAAGCGCTATCGTTTAACGCCCCTAGCTAGGCATAAAAGCAAGGATAGATCTAGGTATTGCCTTTTTTGGTAGGCAATCCATAAGTAGCTCTCATAATAGATTCATATGGTAATTTTATTTTCTTTTTTGGGAAGTGTTCCATGCCTTTCCTTAACGGAAATTGGAATCTAATATTCCCTTCCTTCATATCAATAATTGCACCAATCGTTCTAAGGAAAGGTCTACCAAGAATAATAGGACAAGAAGGATTGCAATCTATATCAAGAACAATGAAATCTACGGGCACATAGTTCCTATTTGAAACAATAAGAACATCATTAATTCTTCCCATAGGTTTCTTAATAGTAGAATCCGCAAGGTGCATGTTTAAAGAACAATCATCAAAATCACGGAAACCTAGCAAATCACACAAAGTTTTTGGGATCGTGGAAACACTAGCACCCAAATCACACAAAGCATAGCATTCATGATCTTTAATTTTAATTTTAATAGTAGGTTACCACTCATCATAAAGTTTTCAAGGGATAGAAACTTCCAACTCAAGTTTTTCTTCATAAGATTGCATCAACGATATGTTTAGTAAAAGCTTTATTTTGGCTATAAGCATGAGGAGAATTTATCACGGATTGCAACAAGGAAATACAATCTATCAAAGAGCAATTATCATAATTAAATTCCTTGAAATCCAAAATAGTGGGTTCATTAACATCTAGAGTTTTGATCTCTTCAATCCCACTTTTACCAATTTTGCATCAAGATCTAAAGACTCCGAATTTTTGGAACATCTTCTAGGTAAAGGTGGCTCATATTCAGTCCCATCATTATCAAGATTCATATTGCAAAACAAAGATTTAATAGGAGACACATCAATAACTTTTATATCTTCATCTTTATTCTCACACAAATTTTCCGGCTTAGCGGCCATCTTATTAACTAAGGTGGCCTGCTTATCCGAAACTTCAGCTATTAATTTTTTGAGATGAGCAATCTGAGATTTCAAACCATAAAATTCTTTAGACATATCATTGAGCACTTTATTCATATAACCCATAAAGTTTTTTTGTTCCTTAAGCTCGTTCCTAAAGAAATTATTATGCTCAAATTGTAAAGTCATAAGACTCCTGACGTTGCTTTCGATCTCTTCTAACCTTTTAAGGTGAAGATCACCAAATTTAGGTGGAGCCATCGTGACAAGCAAGCAATCCAACACACGAGCAAACAAGAAGCAAGCGAGAAAGAGGCAAACGGAAAAGAGAGGGCGAATAAAACGACAAGGGTGAAGTGGGGGAGAGAAAAACGAGAGGCAAATGGCAAATAATGTAATGTGAGGGATAAGGGTTTGTGATGGGTACTTGGTATGTCTTGACTTGACTTGACTTGGCGCGAATCTCCCTGGCGACGGCGCCAGAAATCCTTCTTGCTACCTCTGGAGCACTGCGTTGGTTTTCCCTTGAAGAGGACAGGGTGATGCAGTAAAGTAGCGTAAGTATTTCCCTCAGTTTTTGAGAACCAAGGTATCAATCCAGTAGGAGACCACGCTCAAGTCCCTCGCACCTACACAAACAAATAATAACCCCTGCAACCAACGCAATAAAGGGGTTGTCAATCCCTTCAAGGTCACGTACGAAAGTGAGATCTGATAGATATGATAAGATAATATTTTTGGTATTTTTATAATAAAGATGCAAAGTAAAATAAAAGGCAATAAAAATAGCTAAGGGTTGGAAGATTAATATGATGGAAAATAGACCCGGGGGCCATAGGTTTCACTAGTGGCTTCTCTTAAGATAGCATAAGTATTACGGTGGGTGAACAAATTACTGTTGAGCAATTGATAGAATTGAGCATAGTTATGAGAATATCTAGGTATGATCATGTATATAGGCATCATGTCCGCGACAAGTAGACCAAAACAATTCTGCATCTACTACTATTACTCCACACATCGACCGCTATCCAGCATGCATCTAGAGTATTAAGTTCAAAAGAACAGAGTAATGTTTTAAGTAAGATGACATGATGTAGAGGGATAAACTCATGCAATGTGACATAAACCCCATCTTTTTGTCCTCGATGGCAACAATACAATACGTGCCTTGCTGCCCCTGCTGTCACTGGGAAAGGACATCGCAAGATTGAACCCAAAGCTAAGCACTTCTCCCATTGCAAGAAAGATCAATCTAGTAGGCCAAACCAAACTGATAATTCGAAGAGACTTGCAAAGATAACCAATCATACATAAAAGAATTCAGAGAAGATTCAAATATTGTTCATAGATAAACTTGATCATAAACCCAAAATTCATCGGTCTCAACAAACACACCGCAAAAGAAGATTACATCGAATAGATCTTCACGAGAATCGTGGAGAACTTTGTATTGAGATTCAAAGAGAGAGAAGAAGCCATCTAGCTACTAACTATGGACCCAGAGGTCTGAGGTAAACTACTCACACATCATCGGAGAGGCTATGGTGTTGATGTAGAAGCCCTCCGTGATCAATGCCTCCTCCGGCAGGACGCCGAAAAAGGCCCCAAGATGGGATCTTACGGGTACAGAAGGTTGCGGCGGTGGAATTAGGTTTTCGTGGATGCTTGTGATGGTTTGGGGGTACGTAGGTAAATATAGGAGGAAGAAGTACGTCGGTGGAGCAACATGGGCCCCACGAGGGTGGAGGGCGCGCCTGGGGGGGGGGGGTAGGCGCGCCCCCTACCTCGTGCTCTCCCCGTTGATTGCTTTACGTGGACTCCAAGTCCTCTGGATCACGTTTGTTCCGAAAATCACATTCCCGAAGGTTTCATTCCGTTTGGACTCCGTTTGATATTCTTTTTCTGCGAAACTCTGAAATAGGCAAAAAATAGCAATTTGGGCTGGGCCTCCGGTTAATAGGTTAGTCCCAAAAATAATATAAAAGTGTATAAGAAAGCCCATTAATCATCCAAAACAGAATATAATATAGCATGAAGCAATCAAAAAATATAGATACGTTGGAGACGTATAAGAGACCCCTTCCACTTGCGCCTGACACCCAGGCCACTTGTCGTACACTCTCGGAACCTTCCCTTTGTACACGACATGGCACTGCTTCTTCGCCATCAAGAATCTAGGTACCTATTAGAGATGCATCTTCATCAAGATAATGTAAAATCATATATGCAACAAAATATACTTGAGAAACACCAAAAAGAAAGGCTTAGAAACTAGATGCAAAATATAATAAACATACAAATAATTAGCAGTAGCGTGACCGAGCCGCGCTACTGCTAAGTTGGTAGTGATGTCGGCTAGGACTACGTCGGTATTTCCCCAAAGAGGAAGGGATGATGCATCACAGTGACGGTATGTATTTCCCTCAGTGATGAAACCAAGGTTATCGATCCAGTAGGAGAACCAAGCAACACAACGTAAACAACCCCTACACACAAATAACAACTACTCGCAACCCGACATGTAAAAGGGGTTGTCAATCCCTTCCGGGTAACGGCGCCTCAAGATAGGCAAACGGACGTGAGATAAATTGTAGTAGATTGATAGGTCGAACGCCAAATAAAATAAAGTGCAGCAAAGTATTTTTGTATTTTTAGTTTAATAGATCTACGAATAAATCCAAAGGAAAAGTAGATCGCAAAGGCAAATATATGAGAAAGAGACTCGGGCGCCGTAGGTTTCACTAGTGGCTACTCTCGAGAAAAAATAGCAAACGTTGGGTAAACAAATTACTGTTGGGCAATTGATAGAACTTCAAATAATCATGACGATATCCAGAAAATGATCATTATATAGGCATCACGTCCAAGATTAGTAGACCGACTCCTGCCTGCATCTACTACTATTACTCCACACATCGACCGCTATCCAGCATGCATCTAGTGTATTATGCTCATGGACAAACCGAGTAATGCAATAAGAATGATGACACGATGTAGACAAGATCTATCTATGTAGAGATAGACCCCATCGTTTTATCCTTAGTAGCAATGATACATACGTGTTGGTTCCCCTTCTGTCACTGGGATCAAGCACCGTAAGATCGAACCCACTACAAAGCACCTCTTCCCATTGCAAGATAAATAGATCGAGTTGGCCAAACAAAACTCAAATATCGGAGTAGAAATACGAGGCTATATGAGATCATGCATAAAAGAGATCAAAGAAACTCAAATACTTTCATGGATATAAAACGATAAAACTGATCATAAACTCAAAGTTCATCAGATCCCAACAGACACACCGCAAAAAGAGTTACATCATATGAATCTCCAAGAGACCATTCTGTTGAGAATTCAGCGAGAGAGAGGAAGTCATCTAGCTACTAACTATGGACCCGAAAGTCTACAAAGAACAACTCACGCATCATCGGAGAGGCACCAATGGAGGTCGTGAACCCCATCCGAGATGGTGTCTACATTGGATTTGGTGGTTCTAGACTCTGTGGTGGCTGGACCAATATTTTGTCGACTCCCCTAGGCTTTTGGGAATATTGGGCTATTTATAGAGCAAAGAGGCGGCCCGGGGGCACCCGAGGTGGGCACAACCCATCAGGGCGCGCCTGGGCCTCCTGGCATGCCCTGTTTGGTTGTGCTCTCCTCGGAGCACCCCCAGGCGTAGCCAGGGCCCATTATGTGTCTTCTGGTCTATAAAAATTCTCCATGAAGTAAAAAAATGTCAGCATCCCATTTGGACTCCGTTTGGTATTGATTTCCTGTGATCTAAAACATGCAGAAAACAACAACTGGCACTTGGCACTATGTCAATAGGTTAGTACCAAAAAATGATATAAAATGATTATAAAACATCCAAGATAGATAATAAAACAGCATGGAACAATGAAAAATATAGATACGTTGGAGACGTATCAGCATACCCAAGCTTAACTCCTACTCGTCCTCGAGTAGGTAAGTGATAAAAACAGAATTTTTTATGTGGAATGCTGCCTAACATGTCATATCATAATCTTTTCTTTATAGCATGGACATTTGGACTTTTATGTGATTCAAAGCAATAGTCTAGTTTTGACATGATAATTTAAATACTCAAGCATATCAACAAGTAGCCATGTCTTTCAAAATATCCATTCGTGAAACACACTCACATACTAGCTACATCCAATACTGAAGTATGATCATATTGCCTCCTAGTTGGTGCTTTTTTAAGAGAAGACGGAGACTCAAATTCAAAATAAAAAGTGCATAAAGTAAAAGAAAGGCCCTTCGCAGAGGGAAGTAGGGATTTGTGGGGGTGCCAGAGCTCAAAGCGAAAAATTTAGACATAAAAACATTTTGGGAGGTGTATCCTTCCCACCAATGAAAACGACTTAGAGTTCCCAACACTTTCCATGCTAGATATATCATAGGTGGTACCAAACAGAAAATAAAGTTTATTCCTTTTTCAACCATACTTTCACTTTCCATGGGTAGCCGTATCCACGGTTGCCCTCCATACCAACACTTTCCAAGGAATTTATTATTTGACAACATGAAGTAAATTCATTTTTCATTTCAGGACTAGGAAACCCTAATACCTTTGCCTTACTCTCGTGCAATGGCAAGTGAATAAACACTCATCATGAGAATAACACATCTAGCATGGAAAATATTAGCCACCCCTCACCGCTCCGCAAGCGGAATGAACACACAAAAGAGAAGTTTATTTTGAAAATTAGAGATGGCACATACAAATTTGCTTAGAACGGCAAAACAATACCGCATATAGGTAGATATAGTGGACTCATGTGGCAAAACTGGTTTAAAGGTTTTTGGATGCACAAGTAGAGATCATACTTAGTGCTAAATGAAGGCTAGCAAAAGATTGAGAAGCGACCAACCAAGAAACGAATAATCTCATAAGCAAGAATTAAGCATAATTAACACCGAATAATTCACCACAAGTAGAATATAATTTCATTGCATAATTATTGACTTTCATGCTTGCATAGGGAATCACAAACCTTAACACCAATATTCTTACTAAAGCATAACTACTCATCAACTTAACTCACATATCACATCATCATATCTCAAAACTATTACTAAGAATCAAGTTTATTTTGTCCAATGATCTTCATGAAAGTTTTTATTATATACTTCTTGGATATCTATCACTTTGGGACTAATTTTCATATGTTGCTTTTGATAAGCTCAAACAAATATAAGTGAAGATCCTGATCATAATTTTTTTCTTTCTCTCAAATTAATTTAAGTGAAGCAAGAGATAATTTCTTGAAATTTTACTAACTCACAAATAAATCTAAGTGAAGCAAGAGAGCATTTCTTCAAAAATACTAAAGCACACCATACTCAAAAAGATATAAGTGAAGCACTGGAGCAAGTCCATAGCTCATAAAAGATTTAAGTGAAGCATCGAGAGCAATTCTAACAAGTCATGAAATAATTTTGGCTCTCTCAAATAGGCGTGTCCAGCAAGAATCAAGACTTAAAACACAAAATAAAACAAGAAAAGACTCATATAATATAAGACGCTCCAAGCAAAACAAATAGTATGTGATGAATAAAAATATAGCTTCGAGTAAAATATCGATGGTCGTTAGAAGAACGAGAGGATGCCACCGCGGGCATCCCCAAGCTTAGTTGTTTGCTCATTTTTGGATAATAGCTTGGGGTGTCGGGGCATCCCCAAGCTTAGGCTCTTCTTACTCCTTATTCCTTCATCCATCGTAAGATAACCCAAAACCTGAAAACTTCAATCACGCAAAACTCACCAAAACCTTCGTGAGATCCGTTAGTGTAAGAAAAATAAATTACTACTATAAGTACTGTATCAAACAAATTCATATTTTATTTTTGCATTATATCTACTGTATTCCAACTTTTCTATTGCAAAAACTCATCAAAGAAAACCATAGAGCCATCAAAGTAAGCACACAACGCAAAGAAAACAGAATCTCTCAAAACAGAACAGTCTGTAGCAATCTGATTTGCTCGAATACTTATGGAACTCCAAAAATTCTCAAAAATCAGGAAGACCTGGGTAATTTGTATATCAATCTACTGCAAAAAAAATCGTATTTTATCATGCTCTGGTTAAAAATAAGAATTGTTTTCATGAGCGCAAAAGTTTCTGTTTTCAGCAAGATCAAACAACTATCACCCAAGAAGATCCTAAAGGCTTTACTTCGCACAAACACTAATTAAAACACAAAAACACAATCATAACAGTAGCATAATTGTGTAAACACTCAAAACCAGAAAGCAAAAAGCAAAAATAAATTTTGTTCATTGGGTTGCCTCCCAACAAGCGCTATAGTTTTACGCCCTTAGCTAGGCATAAAGCAAGGATCTAAGTTTTGTAATGTTTGTCCAATTCCTCAATCAAACACTTAGGATTCTCTTTAGAGATTTAGCATAAAGATTTTCAATGATAATACTTCTAGCAAAGACTTTAAAGAATTCATTTTTGCCAAAGGGATCCCTTATAACTTCAACAAAATCCGGGTGAATGCTAATCATCTTAAGGTCTCCATTATTACTAGAAGTTTCACCCTTATTCTTGGTAACTTGAGTAGTCTTACCCATTTTTACGGGAGTTTTTTCAATAGTTTTAGCGAAAGCAAAAGCCGTGCTCAAATTACTAAAGATTTCTTCCAATTTATCAATCCCAGACGGACTTTCTTCAATTTTTCGTGTATTACGGTTCCCTTTTCTTTTAACAACTTAAAAACTTCGCCCGTCTTTGACCCAATTTTAGTGGCAAGATTATGCATCTTTTTATCCAAATTTTCAATATGCTCTTCAGTAAGCATTTTCTTTTCAATAGCATCTAATCTTTCCATAACATGCTCAAGGGTCAAAGTTGTTTCATTAATGATAAGGGGTGGTGAGCCCACTAAATTTCCCATAGCATCAAAAGCATCAAGAGAGGGACACATCATGAAATTTCCACCGGTAATCGTATCATGGACGAATCTATACCAAGTGGCGATGCCCACATAAAAGCAACAAAGAAGAACAACGATAGGTTGCTTACGGATAGATCTATTATGAGCATTGCAAATTCTATACCAAGCATCTTTCAGATTTTCTCCTCCCCTTTGTTTAAAGTTGAGAACTTCGTTCTCGGGAGTGCACACAATAGAGGAAGGACTATCCATAACGATAATCAGGAAAGCAAGATTGCACACAAAACAGATCCGGCAAGAAAATGGAGAACTGAAAAAAGAGGGGCGAATAAAACGGCAATTTTTTTGTGAAGTGGGGGAGATGAAAACGAGAGGGAAATGGCAAATAATGTCAATTGTGAGGAGATGAGATTTGTGATTAGGGACCTGGTATATGATGAAGATCCTCCCCGGCAACGGCGCCAGAAATTCCTTTTGATGTCAGCTAGGACTATGTCAGTATTTCCCCAAAGAGGAAGGGATGATGCAGCACAGTGACGGTAGGTATTTCCCTCAGTGATGAAACCAAGGTTATCGAACTAGTAGGAGAACCAAGCAACACAACGTAAACAACCCCTGCACACAAATAACAACTACTCGTAACCCGACGTGTAAAAGGGGTTGTCAATCCCTTCCGGGTAATGGCGCCTCAAGATAGGCAAACGGACGTGAGATAAATTGTAGTAGACTGATAGATCGAACACCAAATAAAATAAAGTGCAGCAAAGCATTTTTATTTTTAGTTTCATAAATCTGAAAATAAATGCAAAGGAAAAGTAGATCGCAAAGGCAAATATATGAGAAAGTGACCCGAGGGTCGTAGGTTTCACTAGTGGCTTCTCTCGAGAAAATAGCAAACGATGCGTAAACAAATTATTGTTGGGCAATTGATAGAAATTCAAATAATCATGATGATATCTAGGCAATGATTATTATATAGGCGTCATGTCCAAGATTAGTAGACCGACTCCTGCCTGCATCTAATACTATTACTCCACACATCGACCGCTATCCAGCATGCATCTAGTGTATTAAATTCATATAGAAACAGAGTAATGCAATAAGCACGATGACATGATGTAGGCAAGATCTATCTATGTAGAGATAGACCCAATCGTTTTATTCTTAGTAGCAACGATACATATGTGTTGGTTCCCCTTCTGTCACTGGGATCAAGCACCGTAAGATCAAACCCACTACAAACCACCTCTTCCCATTGCAAGATAAATAGATCAAGTTGGCCAAACAAAACCCAAATATCAGAGAAGAAATACGAGGCTATAAGAGATCATGCATAAATGAGATCAAAGAAACTCAAATACTTTCATGGATATAAAAAGATAAAATGATCAGAAACTCAAAGTTCATCCGATCCGAACAAACACACCGCAAAAAGAGTTACATCATATGGATCTCCAAGAGACCATTGTATTGAGAATTCAGTGAGAAAGAGGAAGCCATCTAGCTAGGTCCCAAAGGTCGACAAAGAACTACTCACGCATCATCGGAGAGGCACCAATGGAGGTGGTGAACCGCATCCGAGATGGTGTCTAGATTGAATCTGGTGGTTCTAGAATCTGTGGTGGCTGGACCAATATTTCGTCGACTCCCCTAGGGTTTTGGGAATATTAGGGTATTTATGGAGCAGAGAGGCGGTCCGGGGGGCACCCAAGGTGGGCACAATCCACCAGGGCGCGCCTGGGCCTCCTAGCGCGCAGGTGGGTTGTGCTCTCCTCAGAGCACCCCCAGGTGCGGCCAGGGCCCATTATGTGTCTTCTGGTCCATAAAACTTCTCCGTGATGTTTCGTTGCATTTGGACTCCATTTGGTATTGATTTCCTGTGATGTAAAAAACATGTAGAAAACAACAACTGGCACTTGGCACTATGTCAATAGGTTAGTATGAAAAATGATATAAAATGATTATAAAACATCCAAGATTGATAATAAAACAGCATGGAACAAAAAATTATACATACGTTCGAGAAGTATCAAGTAGCAGCAGCGCCTATTTATTGCCCGCGCTACTGCTAATTAACAGTAGCGCCCCCTTTTTGCCTAGCGCTACTGCTAAGTTTCTGTGTATAAGGTTTTCCCTAGTAGTGTACGGGTTCGAGAACTGTGTAGACATGACCGAGACACATCTCCGATCAATAACCAATAGCCGGACCTGGATGCCCATATTGGCTCCTACATATTCTACGAAGATCTTTATCGATCGAACCGTTATGAAAACATACGTAGTTCCCTTTGTCCATTGGTATGTTACTTGCCCGAGATTCGATCGTCGGTATCTTCATACCTAGTTCAATCTCGTTACCGGCAAGTCTCTTTACTCGTTCCGTAATACATCACCTCGTGAATAACTCCTTAGTCATTTGCTTACAATCTTATGATGTGTATTACTGAGAGGGCCCAGAGATACGTCTTGGATACTCGGAGTGACAAATCCTAATCTCGATATATGCCAACTCAACAAACACCTTCGAAGATACCTGTAGAGCATCTTTATAATCACCCAGTTATGTTGTGACGTTTGATAGCACACAAGGCATTCCTCTGGCATCCGGGAGTTGCATAATATCATAGTCGAACGAATATGTATTTGACATGAAGAAAGCAATAGGAATAAAACTGAACGATCATTATGCTAATTAAGCTAGCGGATGGGTCTTGTTCATCACATCATTCTCCTAATGATGTGATCTCGTTATCAAATGACAACTTGATAACCCACAAGTATAGCGGATCAGTTGTAGCCTTTCTCGATAAATAAGAGTGTAGAACCCAACGAGGAGCTAAATGTAGGATTTGTATTTCCTTCAAGTTCTATCGACCACCGATACAATTCTACGCGCACTTAACGTTCGCTTTACCTAGAACAAGTATGAAACTAGAAGTACTTTGTAGGTGCGATAGGATAGATTTGCAAGATAATAAAGACCACGTAAATAGAAACTAGTGGATGTTTAGATAAAGAAATAACTAAGTTAGTTTTAGTAGAGAGCTTTTTGTCACAAGAAAGTTATTTGTCCCTAGGCAATCAATAACTAGAACGGTAATCATTATTGCAATTTTATATGAGGGAGAGGCATAAGCAAACATACTTTGCCTTCTTGGATCATAAGCACTTATGATTGGAACTCTAGCAAACATCCGTAACTACTAAAGATCATTAAGGTAAAACCCAACCATAGCATTAAAGTATCAAGTCCTCTTTATTCCCATACGCCACACTACAAAAAATACACTTCCGCGATGATACGTATTTGTCTCAGTAGGTCACGTTTTTTTTCATGCATGTACATCCATGACGATTTTATGACAAAATCAAGATAGTCATACCTGTGCTATCGTAGAAGTGTTCCATGACATTACAAAAATTATCATCACAGAAGTTTCCACTTACATGATGATAAATCGCGCGTCATAGAAGTGCTTTCATGTAACAACCAGACCTCAGACGGTCAAGTCTCTGTGCTTAAGTGTCATCCCTGGATCGATATGCTAACACACACAGTACTCGAGGATTTATAACAGAGGTAAATCACATGTATAAAGTAACGTAAATACTATTACCTCAATCCAAATAGCGGAAATAACAACAAGGTTGTGGATTCCCATCAACACCAACAGCAAGGTTGAGTGTAGAAATCGTAACCCTAACGTATCACTTACTCGTCGTAAGATTCCTGCAACATCAGATGTTGCAGCCACAAAGGGTCAGTACATTGAATGTACTGGCAAATTCACACCATAGGATAATGATGAATAATAACTATCACTACATGCATATATGGCTGGTGGAAAAGCTCTATGGTTATAATGTTTTTGCGAAAAACCAATTTTTCCCTACTGCAAAGGAATATATTTTATTTAACTACAAAGTTGTTGAAAATATTGAGAAGGTATATCCCCAACTCAATCCCAATTAAAATTAATCATTAACAACCCTAAATTATGGGATGGAGGGAGTAGCTGTTAATGTAAGTACAGTGATAGACGACGTTCAGTCCTTAAAAGAGGACTGCAGAGCTAAACCTCTTCAAAAGCATTGGGTTGATCCTAAATTTATGTAAGAGTCCATACAGATCTTATAATGGCCACCAAATGGACGATAACGAGGCTAACATGTGCGGTG
This sequence comes from Triticum aestivum, assembly GCF_018294505.1. Taxonomy (NCBI): domain Eukaryota; kingdom Viridiplantae; phylum Streptophyta; class Magnoliopsida; order Poales; family Poaceae; genus Triticum; species Triticum aestivum. Next base: position 199,264,791 of record NC_057805.1, read on the forward strand.
ATGCTACATAATCAAACAGCTACGAAAGTAAGTATGGTCATACAGGGCAAGAGGTACTCACAAGAGCAATGCAGTGTGCAGTTTAGTTGCGAGATTCTGTGGTCCCTTGAGAATGAATGTTCTTGTGCTAACAGTTTTTGTACAAGTGAGACATTAAGGCAAATGCAGAAATGTAGTTCAAATTGTGATGTGAAATCATAGAAAGTACCTTACGCTGCAGACGAGACCAATGCGTAACAAGATTATTCCAGTCACCGTCTGATAAATGTAGCACCGAAGACTTTACAAAAATTTCGTTCAGAGGCTTGCCATCGAAGTGTGCTTGCCTCAGGTAGGAACGATACTTCATAAACGAGTGCTTGAAAAGCGCAACCAACCCTTGCTCATCTTGACAATCCAGTTTGGTCCTCGCCTATTTAAAAGAATGAAATCTTGTGTCTTCTGTCAGCAGAAACATATGCAGTAATTACCATGAATAACATTAGTACATTACTTACGCGTAAGTTGTGGAGGAAGACTGGAAATTGTTCTGTGTCTGCAGTATAATCTTTCCATGAAGTAAAGATGCGCACAAAGTTCCTAACAACAATATAAGCTTCGTCTTCTAAACTGGGAAGAAATGGAACAGGGGTCCTATTTGCTACAATTGGGGCTCTCTCTGGTTCGAAAAGGGATTTGGCAACTGGATTTGGTGTACTCTTTGCTGGACTGGGGGTTTTGCATCGTAGAGCTGGTGGTATGTCAACTCGCATCATCATACTGTTTGTAGTTGGGGTTTGCTGAGTTGGGGCATCAGAAATGACCAGTGTAGTAGGGCTAGAGTCTACTAGAGTTTGGGCCGTGTTTTGTGGGTCAGCTGATATTGGAACTGCACCTAATGGGCTATTTGATTTATAAGGTGTCACTACCTTTTCCAAATACTTTGCTCATGCTCCTCCGCGATCAGCAATCACCCTCTTCCTTTTGAACGTCTGGTACACAAGAACAACATTTGAATGGATAAATATGCCATGATGACAGATGGAATATGTACTAAAAATGGATAGGCAGGGCGTATTCACATACACGATGTGTAATCTAAGCTAATGGCAGTGCAACAAAGTAGAAGCAATGCAAAACATCAGTTGCAAGATATGTGCGACCAATATAACCTTGGAAAGTTAGAGCAAGCACCTTGATGGGTGAATAAGATAGGGCATCTGCCTCTGACTCCTCCACTAGGGAGCTACATTGACTTAGGTCTCCCTCTAGCTCAGAATCACTGTTAGGATCATATTCTGAGCATGAATCTGTAGGTGGAGAGCATTTGCATTGCATGGCATCCAGACATGATTTCAGTCCCTTAATGCCAAGTTTGACAGCCATGGCATTGTTCCGCTTCATTCTTCTCATGCGCGCAAGCTCATAATCATTATGATAGTGTTCAGAATCTGAGATTCATGAAAGCATAAAAAGTAGTCAGATTATCTACGGAACTCATTGCGGATTCAACTCGAGGAGTGTCTCCATATAAACCCCTGCATATGCAAAGTTCACCCCCAACCATGCTGACCAAACCACACACAGAAATACAAACCTCTTATGTCTCTATAACAGGCAGACACACATTTCAAAACCGAAGTAGGAACATGAGAATCATATCAAATTCGTATTTGAACAAATAAACTAAGGAATAATGAGTGGCATAATGTTTAGCTTCAAGGGTGGAGTTCTGGTAGTGCGACACACAGCAAGTAGGCAGACTGTATTCCATGTAAAAGATCGTAGTCTACATAAAACCTGGAAATGACACTTTCTTGCTATACAATGCAATGTTCGTTGCCCACACATGATGGAAGAGATCACACAGAGAAATACTATTCGCTCATGTTTGCGGTTCCTGTATTTTGAAGCAGGGTGGTCCAACCTAAAAAAATATTGACAACAAATATGACAAGGCAAGCATAGATGTAGTGAATCAATCATTTACTTGTGACCTTACTAGGACAAGTATGCAGAATTGTAACTGCAGTAAGAGACCGTCTAAAATCTGAATCAAGAAGTTTGTTTAGCACTTATTGTTTGCAACTAATCGACATGAATAATTGCATATCATATCGAATGAGTAAGAAAGACAAGTAAAATTGTCAACAAACCTGGCCCGCAGTAGTAATCTGGGTCAATGTCACTACAACCAACAATCCAAAATGACTAGTGTCTGTTCCTAGGGCCAGAATTTTGAAACCCTATGAACTTTACAAGTACTAAAAATACTGAATACATCTGAACCATTAAGTGTTGGTAGCACTCAGCACACAACAAACCCTAATGACAGTCCTGCCTAATGAGTAATGAATCAATTAGAAAATGGTTGATGAGGAGTGGCTACTGATTGTTGAGGACGTATCTCAGGATAAATCGGGTTGGCTTAGTGGGTGCTGCACGCCTGAGCCCTGAACGGACTGGGAAGGTAGGCACGGCGGCGCGCCCGGGCAGCGGTGATGCTGTTGGGCGAGCGGCTCCTAACCTCCTGTTAGTCCGGCATCTCCTCCTAGAGTCATGTCGTCCCGGGATGGCAAGTCACCGGCGAGGCAGGAGGTTGGGGGCTAGTAGAGATCGGAAGCACGTAGCAGAACAGAGGGGAATCAGGACCTGGGCCGACCCAAAATCCCAGGGTGGGCCGCGGCCCATCGTGGGCACCCTGTAGAGATACACACCCGAGCGGCGAACATGCATATTCGAAACTAAATTAGGAACATTTAGCTGACCAATTAAACGACTCTGTTTTAATAATATCAGATTCGTATTTGAACAACTAAGCTTGTTTAGCTTGATGGGTGGAGCAGTGTTATTATGACACGAAGCACGTACGCTAATCGTATAGTGATCATAAAAGGGAAACCCCTAAGCATTTTTTCAGCAAAAGAGGGTTTCCCCTCCAATTTCTACTAAAGAAACCACCATGGAACCAACATGATCAATTAAACCCTAAGCACGATCAATTAAACCCTATTATGACTGTGCCATGGCAGTTTTAAGGCTGCAAACCGGAGAAATGCTACTTAGCATCCATTGTTTGCTTTTAACTAAGAACTAAATTCTAAGAGCTGAAAAGAAAGTACAATAACCAAGTTATGATCTATTTTTTGGTTGAGATCAAAAAGTTGAGGAGATATGAAGTACCACCTCTCTTGCGGCGCCGTGTAGGCAACGGGGGTGCGATGGCTGTCGGTGGCGTTGAAGCAGACCTGCGACGGTAGACGGGTGCATTGGGGGATATGTCCTGTTGCGGTGGAAGAGATGGTTGTGTGAGTGGCCTCGGCAAAGAGGACGACGGCGCCAATGAAGTGACGCGATGCAAGGCTCTTGGTCTGTCGCCGTGGATGAGAAACGTCCATCTCTAGCAGTGGAAGGCGCGGTCTTGGTAGGCGCTCCGGCATGGTGGAGGATGATGGCGATGGATGGGGTGGAGGACGGCGGCAATGGATGAGTGGCTGACGGAGTAGGCTGGTGCGGGGATGGTGTTGTAGCACGGACGGTGTATGAATGAGAAAATGGAGGGAGGGCTATGGGGAACCGTGTTTTTGGGATGCGCGTGTCTGAAATATGGGAAAGTTACGAACTTAGCCCCATTTAAAATTTGGACGTCTCGTCGGTTGGGGATAGGACGGTAATCCTCCATCTCGCCAATATTTGCCCAGAGCGATTTTGGGCGAGGAGAGGTTGTTTTGGCGCCCACGGTGTATAAATAGGGCTGACGGGTAGGGCCGTTGTGTCACGCCTGAGTGACGTTAGAAACCTGCCCCTATTGAAAATATTTGCCTACATGGATTTCGGCCGAGTCGAGTTTGTTTTGCCGCCAACCATGTATGAATGGGGAAATGGAGGAAGTGACAGAGGTCCTTCGGACAAGCTTGAATCAAATGTGTTTTTCCGCCCATGTTTGGGGCCCACCGTGTCGGAATGGGCTCAGAGGCGGTCGTGTCACGTCTAACTGAAGGTACTAACCTACCCCTATTCAGAGCAGTGGAAATCAGGCCAATGGATTGTCCGTGTAAGGGGTAGACAGTAATTTCCTTGTCCCAAACACTTGGCTTCGGGCAGCCGACGTGGGAGTGGACATTTTGCCGCTTCTTTCGAATATTGAGACAATAAGCATCCGCGTTTACGCTGGCAACTAAATTCGAATCCATTTTCTATTCCTATACAAATCTTTATAAATCATTCTATGTGTTTTTATATATCTTCAAAAGCATGACAAAGATGTATTCCACTGTCATATGTGAATATGATTTACAAATGCCGATACTCGAATTCGGAAGCTAGAATCCAGTTTAAGGTGAATTCGAATATTTGAAACCACTTTATGTCCAACTCAAGTGTCACACGCAGCATAATGTGTACTCCCATTTAGATATGTACACAAGCGATGTATCAATATTCAAATACCGAGTCAATCAACCAATAATGTACAAAACTAACATACATATAAACACTTATAGAGTATATGAATCAATAATATCAACTAACATACATAAGCCAGGCCACTGTCCTTTTTTTGCTTGAAGAGCATCCTTTTTTTAGCGAAGCTAGAACAACATCTTGGCCCTTTCTGATGCATGCCACTTAAGGTCCATCTATACTACTATTATTGCTGAATGCACGTTCAGCCCGATTGGCATATTTGTAGGTCTAGCACAACAATCAAAATAAAATGTCTCCGAGTCTTATCAATTAATACAGACTTGTGCTAAAAAAATTACAAACCAAAAAAAAATATTACATGATCTCTAAAACAAATGGTTTGATCGATTACATAAACAAACAACACAAAGGTTATTCAACGATGGAAAGAACATTTCACCTATGATTTACCAAGTGGGAATTTAATTTCCTTTTTTCTTTCAGGACCTTAACAATGCGGTCAGTCTCAGCTTGCTTTGTTTTGAAATCCACCAAATATTTAATGGTTGTCTTGAGTACTGCTTGTGATTGTGCTGTTTGCTTCCTCAACATGTTAACTTCATCTCTAAGTGCAGAAGCAGAATCTCTTTCTACCAATAGTTTAGCCTCTAGAGCATCAGCAGTTGGCAATTCATGATGCACGATTGGGCCGGTGCCATGATACGTCTTCGTCGTATCTACAATTTTGGATTGTTTCATGCCAATATTATACAACTTTTACATACTTTTGGCAACTTTTTATATGATTTATTGGACTAACCTATTGATCCAGTGCCCAGTGCCAGTTCCTCTTTTCTGCATGTTTTTTGTATCGCAGAAAATCCATATCAAACGAAGTCCGAATGCAATAAAATTTTATGGAGAATTATTTTGGAATATATGTGATTTTTGGGAGTTGGAATCACCACAAACGGAGGCCCACATAGCCCACAAGACACCAGGGCGCGCTAGAGGCCCCTGGCGCGTGGTGGTGGGTTGTGCCCTCCTCAAACGTCGGTTGGAGCTCTACTTTGGGTGCAAGGAAGCTTATATCCGAAATAATGTGTTAAAATCTCAACGCAACGGAGTTACGGATCTCCCGGAATATAAGAAACGGTTTTCGGCCAGATCAGGAGAACGCGAAACAGAATAGAACAGAGAGGGGGATCCAATCTCGGAGGGGCTCCCGCCCCTCCGCCGCCATGGAGACCAAGGAACGGAGGGGGGACCCTCCTCCCATCTAGGGGGGAGGCCAAGGAGGAAGAAGAAGGATGGGGGCTCTCTCCCCCTCGCTTCCGGTGGCACCGGAGTGCCGCCGGGGCAACGATCGTGACGCTGATCTACATCAACAATCTTGCTACCGTCAACAACAACTTTCTCCCCTCTATGAAGCGGTGTAACACCTCTTCTCCCCGCTGTAATCTCTACTTAAACATGGTGCTCAACTCCATATATTATTCCCCAATGATATTTGGATATCATACGATTTTTATGTAGATCTGTTTTGTCATGTGGGTTAATCATGATCTTGGTTGGTATGGTTGTATATTTTATTTATGGTGATGTCCTACGGTGCCCTCTGTTCTTGCGCAAACGTGAGGGGCCCCCGCTGTAGGGTGTTGCAATATGTTCATGGTTCACTTATGGTGGGTTGCAAGAGTGATAGAAGCTTAAACCCCGAGTAATTGGGGTATGACGTATGGGAGTAAAGAGGACTTGATACTTAATTCTATGGATGGGTTTCACGACCTTAAAGATCTTTAGTTGCGGATGCTTTCTAGGGGTCCAATCATAAGTGCATATGATCCAATTAGAGAAAGTATGTTAGCTCCTGCCTCTCCCTCATGTAAAATTGCAAAAATAATTAACGGTACCTGTTATCGATTGCCTAGGGACAAATAACTTTCTTGTTGACACAAACCCTTTTACGAAACACCTAACTTTTATTAGCTTGCAAAGTACTTCTAGTTTTATTCTTAAAAAGTAGTTCTAGCATCACACCTACAAAATAGTTTCATACTAGTTTTCGGTAAAGCAAACGTCAAGTGTGCGTAGAGTTGTATCGGTGGTCGATAGAACTTGCTGGAATATTTGTTCTGCCTTTAGCTCCTCATTGGGTTCGACACTCTTATTTATCGAAAAAGGCTACAAACGATCCCCTATACTTGTGGGTTATCAAGACCCTTTTCTGGCGCCGTTGCCGGGGAGCAATAGCGTGGGCTGAATATTCTCGTGTGTGCTTATTGCTTTATCACTAAGTAGGTTTTATTTTCTGTTCTAAGTTGTTCTCTATCTTTACTTGTGGATATGGAACACGAAACACCAAAAAATTTAGTGTTGGGGAACGTAGTAATTTCAAAAAAATTCCTACGCACACGCAAGATCATCGTGATGTATAGCAATGAGAGGGGAGAGTGTTGTCCACGTACCCTCGTAGACCGAAAGCGGAAGCGTTTAACACAACGCGGTTGATGTAGTCGTACGTCTTCACGATCCGACCGATCAAGTACCGAACGCACGGCACCTCCGAGTTCAGCACACGTTCAGCTCGATGATGTCCCTCGAACTTCGATCCAGCCGAGTGTTTCGTCAGCACGACGGCGTGGTGACAATGATGATGTTCTACCGACGCAGGGCTTCACCTGAGCACCGCTACGATATTATCGAGGTGTAATATGGTGGAGGGGGGCACCGCACACGGCTAAGAGATCAATGATCAATTGTGTGTATAGAGGTGCCCCCCTGCCCCCGTATATAAAGGAGCAAGGGGGGGTTCGGCCGGCCAAGGGGAGAGGCGCGCCAGGAGGAGTCCTACTCCTACCGGGAGTAGGACTCCCCCCTTTTCCATGTTGGACTAGGAGAGAGAGGGGGAAGAGGTGGAGGGGAGGAAGGAAAGGGGGGGGGGGGGGCGCTGCCACCTCTCCTTGTCCTATCCGGACTAGGGGGAGGGCGTGCGGCCCTGCCCTGGCCTCCTCTCCTCTCTTCCACCTAGGCCCACTAAGGCCCATTAAGTTACCCGGGGGTTCCGGTAACCTCCCGGTACTCCGGAAAAATCCCGATTCCACCCGGAACACTTCCGATATCCAAACATAGGCTTCCAATATATCAATCTTTATGTCTCGACCATTTCGAGACTCCTCGTTATGTCCGTGATCACATCCGGGACTCCGAACAACCTTCGGTACATCAAAACATATAAACTCATAATATAACGGTCATCATAACGTTAAGCGTGCGGACCCTACGGGTTCGAGAACTATGTGGACATGACTGAGACACCTCTCCGGTCAATAACCAATAGCGGAACCTGGATGCTCATATTGGTTCCCACATATTCTACGAAGATCTTTATCGGTCAGACCGCATAACAACATACGTTATCCCCTTTGTCATCGGTATGTTACTTGCCCGAGATTCGATCGTCGGTATCTCGATACCTAGTTCAATCTCGTTACCAGCAAGTCTCTTTACTCGTTTCGTAATACATCATCCCGCAACTAACTCATTAGTCACAATGCTTGCAAGGCTTATAGTGATGTGTATTACTGAGTGGGCCCAGAGATACCTCTCCGACAATCGGAGTGACAAATCCTAATCTCGAAATACGCCAACCCAACAAATACCTTTGGAGACACCTGTAGAGCACCTTTATAATCACCCAGTTACGTTGTGACATTTGGTAGCACACAAAGTGTTCCTCCGATAAACAGGAGTTGCATAATCTCATAGTCATAGGAACATGTATAAGTCATGAAGAAAGCAATAGCAACATACTAAACGATCGAGTGCTAAGCTAACGGAAATGGGTCAAGTCAATCACATCATTCTCCTAATGATGTGATCCCGTTAATCAAATGACAACTCATGTCTATGGCTAGGAAACATAACCATCTTTGATCAACGAGCTAGTCAAGTAGAGGCATACTAGTGACACTCTGTTTGTCTATGTATTCACACAAGTATTATGTTTCCGGTTAATACAATTCTAGCATGAATAATAAACATTTATCATGATATAAGGAAATAAATAATAACTTTATTATTGCCTCTAGGGCATATTTCCTTCAGTCTCCCACTTGCACTAGAGTCAATAATCTAGATTACATAGTAATGATTCTTACACCCATGGAGTCTTGGTGCTGATCATGTTTTCCTCGTGGAAGTGGCTTAGTCAACGGGTCTGCAACATTCAGATCCGTATGTATCTTGCAAATTTCTATGTCTCCCACCTGGACTAAATCCCGGATGGAATTGAAGCGTCTTTTGATGTGCTTGGTTCTTTTGTGAAATCTGGATTCCTTTGCTAAGGTAATTGCACCACTAGTGTCACAAAAGATTTTCATTGGACCCGATGCACTAGGTATGACACCTAGATCGGATATGAACTCCTTCATCTAGACTCCTTCATTTGCTGCTTCTGAAGCAGCTATGTACTCCGCTTCACACGTAGATCCCGCCACGACACTTTGCTTAGAACTGCACCAACTGACAGCTCCACCGTTCAATGTAAACACGTATCCGGTTTGCGATTTAGAATCGTCCGGATCAGTGTCAAAGCTTGCATCAACGTAACCATTTACGATGAGATCTTTGTCACCTCCATAAACGAGAAACATATCCTTAGTCCTTTTCAGGTATTTCAGGATGTTCTTGACCGCTGTCAAGTGATCCCCTCCTGGATTACTTTGGTACCTCCCTGCTAAACTTATTGCAAGGCACACATCAGGTCTGGTACATAGCATTGCATACATGATAGAGCCTATGGCTGAAGCATAGGGAACATCTTTCATCTTCTCTCTATCTTCTGCAGTGGTCGGGCATTGAGTCTTACTCAATCTCACACCTTGTAATACAGGCAAGAACCCTTTCTTTGCTTGATCCATTTTGAACTTCTTCAAAACTTTGTCAAGGTATGTGTTTTGTGAAAGTCCAATTAAGCGTCTTGATCTATCTCTATAGATCTTGATGCCCAATATATATGCAGCTCCACCGAGGCCGTTCATTGAAAAACTCTTATTCAAGTATTCCTTTATGCTATCCAGAAATTCTATATCATTTCCAATTAGCAATATGTCATCCACATATAATATCAGAAATGCTACTGAGCTCCCACTCACTTTCTTGTAAATACAGGCTTCTCCAAAAGTCTGTATAAAACCAAATGCTTTGATCACACTATCAAAGCGTTTATTCCAACTCCGAGAGGCTTGCACCAGTCCATAAATGGATCGCTACGGGTGAGAAAGTCTCATCGTAGTCAATCCCTTGAACTTGTTGAAAACCTTTCGCAACAAGTCGAGCTTTATAGACAGTAACATTACCGTCAGCGTCAGTCTTCTTCTTGAAGATCCATTTATTTTCAATGGCTTGCCGATCATCAACCAAGTCAACCAAAGTCCATACTTTGTTCTCATACATGGATCCCATCTCGGATTTCATGGCTTCAAGCCATTTTGCGGAATCTGGGCTCACCATCGCTTCTTCATAGTTCGTAGGTTCGTCATGGTCTAGTAACATAACCTCCAGAACAGGATTACTGTACCACTCTGGTGCGGATCTTAATCTGGTTGACCTACGAGGTTCAGTAATAACTTGATCTGAAGTGTCATGATCATTATCATTAACTTCCCCACTAATTGGCGTAGGTGTCGCAGAAACTGGTTTCTGTGATGAGCTACTTTCCAATAAGGGAGCATGTACAGTTACCTCATCAAGTTCTACTTTCCTCCCACTCACTTCTTTCGAGAGAAACTCCTTCTCTAGAAAGGATCCATTCTTAGCAACAAATGTCTTGCCTTCGGATCTGTGATAGAAGGTGTACCCAACAGTCTCCTTTGAGTATCCTATGAAGACACATTTCTCCGATTTAGGTTCGAGCTTATCAGGTTGAAGTTTCTTCACATAAGCATCGCAACCCCAAACTTTAAGAAACGACAACTTTGGTTTCTTGCCAAACCATAGTTCATAAGGCGTCGTCTCAACGGATTTCGATGGTGCCCTATTTATAGTCAATGCAGCCATCTCTAAAGCATAACCCCAAAACGATAGCGGTAAATCAGTAAGAGACATCATAGATCGCACCATATCTAGTAAAGTACGATTACGACGTTCGGACACACCATTACGTTGTGGTGTTCCGGATGGCGTGAGTTGTGAAACTATTCCGCATTGTTTCAAATGTAGGCCAAACTCGTAACTCAAATATTCTCCTCCACGATCTGATCGTAGAAACTTTATTTTCTTGTTACGATGATTTTCAACTTTACTCTGAAATTCTTTGAACTTTTCAAATGTTTCAGACTTATGTTTCATTAAGTAGATATACCCATATCTGCTCAAATCATCTGTGAAGGTGAGAAAATAACGATATCCGCCACGAGCCTCAATATTCATCGGACCACATACATCTGTATGTATGATTTCCAACAAATTAGTTGCTCTCTCCATAGTTCCGGAGAACGGTGTTTTAGTCATCTTGCCCATGAGACACGGTTCGCAAGTACCAAGTGATTCCAAAATTCCATCATTATGGAGTTTCTTCATGCGCTTTACACCGATATGACCTAAATGGCAGTGCCACAAATAAGTTGCACTATCATTATCAACTCTGCATCTTTTGGCTTCGACATTATGAATATGTGTGTCACTACTACCGAGATTCATTAAAAATAGACCACTCTTCAAGGGTTCATGACCATAAAAGATATTACTCATATAAATAGAACAACCATTATTCTCTGATTTAAATGAATAACCGTCTCGCATCAAACAAGATCCAGATATAATGTTCATGCTTAACGCTGGCACCAAATAACAATTATTTAGGTCTAATACTAATCCCGAAGGTAGATGTAGAGGTAGCGTGCCGACGGTGATCACATCGACTTTGGAACCGTTTACCACGCACATCGTCACCTCATCCTTGGCCAGTGGTCGCTTAATCCGTAGTCCCTGTTTCGAGTTGCAAATATTAGCAACTGAACCAGTATCAAATACCCAGGTGCTACTGCGAGCTCTGGTAAGGTACACATCAATAACATGTATATCACATATACCTTTGTTCACCTTGCCATCCTTCTTATCCGCCAAATACTTGGGGCAGTTCCGCTTCCAGTGACCAGTCTGCTTGCAGTAGAAGCACTCAGTTTCAGGCTTAGGTCCAGATTTGGGTTTCTTCTCCTGAACAGCAACTTGCTTGCTGTTCTTCTTGAAGTTCCCCTTCTTCTTCCCTTTGCCCTTTTTCTTGAAACTAGTGGTCTTATTGACCATCAACACTTGATGCTCCTTTTTGATTTCTACCTCTGCTGCCTTTAGCATTGCGAAGAGCTCGGGAATTGTCTTATTCATCCCTTGCATGTTATAGTTCATCACGAAGATCTTGTAGCTTGGTGGTAGTGATTGAAGAATTCTGTCAATGATGCTATCATCCGGAAGATTAACTCCCAGTTGAATCAAGTGATTGTTATACCCAGACATTTTGAGTATATGCTCACTGACGGAATTATTCTCTTCCATCTTGCAGCTGTAGAACTTATTGGAGACTTCATATCTCTCAATCCAGGCATTTGCTTGAAATATTAACTTCAACTCCTGGAACATCTCATATGCTCCATGACGTTCAAAACATCGTTGAAGACCCGGTTCTAAGCCGTAAAGCATGGCACACTAAACTATCGAGTAGTCATCAGCTTTGCTCTGCTAGAAGTTCATAACCTCTGGTGTTGCTCTTGCAGCAGGCCTGGCACCCAGCGGTGCTTCCAGGACGTAATTCTTCTGTGCAGCAATGAGGATAATCCTCAAGTTACGGACCCAGTCCGTATAATTGCTACCATCATCTTTCAACTTTGCTTTCTCAAGGAACGCATTAAAATTCAACGGAACAACAGCACGAGCCATCTATCTACAATTAACATAGAGAAGCAAGATACTATCAGGTACTAAGTTCATGATAAATTTAAGTTCTATTAATCATATTACTTAGGAACTCCCACTTAGATAGACATCCCTCTAATCATCTAAGTGATTACGTGATCCAAATCAACTAAACCATAACCGATCATCATGTGAAATGGAGTAGTTTTCAGTGGTGAACATCACTATGTTGATTATATCTACAATATGATTCACGCTCGACCTTTCAGTCTCAGTGTTCCGAGGCCATATCTGCATATGCTAGGCTCGTCAAGTTTAACCTGAGTATTCTGCATGTGCAAAACTGGCTTGCACCCGTTGTAGATGGACGTAGAGCTTATCACACCCGATCATCACGTGGTGTCTGGGCACGACGAACTTTGGCAACGGTGCATACTCAGGGAGAACACTTTTATCTTGAAATTTAGTGAGAGATTATCTTATAATGCTACCGTCAATCAAAGCAAGATAAGATGCATAAAAGATAAACATCACATGCAATCAATATAAGTGATATGATATGGCCATCATCATCTTGTGCTTGTGATCTCCATCTCCGAAGCACCGTCATGATCACCATTGTCACCGGCGCGACACCTTGATCTCCATCGTAGCATCGTTGTCGTCTCGCCAACTATTGCTTCTACGACTATCGCTACCGCTTAGTGATAGAGTAAAACAATTACATGGCGATTGCATTGCATACAATAAGGCGACAACCATATGGCTCCTGCCAGTTGCCGATAACTCGGTTACAAAACATGATCATCTCATACAATAAAATTCAGCATCATGTCTTGACCATATCACATCACAACATGCCCTGCAAAAACAAGTTAGACGTCCTCTACTTTGTTGTTGCATGTTTTACGTGGATGCTACGGGCTTAGCAAGAACTGTTCTTACCTACGCATCAAAACCACAATGATAGTTTGTCAAGTTGGTGTTGTTTTAACCTTCGCAAGGACCGGGCGTAGCCACACTCGGTTCAACTAAGGTGAGAGAGACAGACACCCGCCAGTCACCTTTAAGCAACGAGTGCTCGCAACGGTGAAACCAGTCTCGCGTAAGCGTACGCGTAATGTCGGTCCGGGCCGCTTCATCTCACAATACCGCTGAACCAAAATATGACATGCTGGTAAGCAGTATGACTTATATCGCCCACAACTCACTTGTGTTCTACTCGTGCATATAACATCAACGCATAAAACTAGGCTCGGATGCCACTGTTGGGGAACGTAGTAATTTCAAAAAAATTCCTACGCACACGCAAGATCATCGTGATGTATAACAACGAGAGGGGAGAGTGTTGTCCACGTACCCTCATAGACCGAAAGCGAAAGCGTTTAACACAACGCGATTGATGTAGTCGTACGTCTTCACGATCCGACCGATCAAGTACCGAACGCACGGCACCTCCGAGTTCAGCACACGTTCAGCTCGATGACGTCCCTCGAACTCCGATCCAGCCGAGTGTTGAGGGAGAGTTTCGTCAGCACGACGGCATGGTGACAATGATGATGCTCTACCGACGCAGGGCTTTGCCTAAGCACCGCTACGATATTATCGAGGTGTAATATGGTGGAGGGGGGCACCGCACACGGCTAAGAGATCAACGATCAATTGTGTGTATAGAGGTGCCCCCCTGCCCCCGTATATAAAGGAGCAAGGGGGGGTTCGGCCGGCCAAGGGGAGAGGCAAGCCAGGAGGAGTCCTACTCCTACCGGGAGTAGGACTCCCCCCCTTTTCCATGTTGGACTAGGAGAGAGGGGGAAGAGGTGGAGGGGAGGAAAGAAAGGGGGGGGGGGGGCGGCGCCCCCTCTCCTTGTCCTATTCGGACTAGGGGGAGGGGCGTGCGGCCCTGACCTGGCATCCTCTCCTCTCTTCCACCTAGGCCCACTAAGGCCCATTAAGTTACCCGGGGATTCCGGTAACCTCCCGGTACTCCGAAAAAATCCCGATTTCACCCGGAACACTTCCGATATCCAAACATAGGCTTCCAATATATCAATTTTTATGTCTCGACCATTTCGAGACTCCTCGTTATGTCCGTGATCACATCCGGGACTCCGAACAACCTTCGGTACATCAAAACATATAAACTCATAATATAACTGTCATCATAACGTTAAGCGTGCGGACCCTACGGGTTCGAGAACTATGTGGACATGACTGAGACACCTCTCCGGTCAATAACCAATAGCGGAACCTGGATGCTCATCTTGGTTCCCACATATTCTACGAAGATCTTTATCGGTCAGACCGCATAACAACATACGTTATTCCCTTTGTCATCGGTATGTTACTTGCCCGAGATTCGATCGTCGGTATCTCGATACCTAGTTCAATCTCGTTACCGGCAAGTCTCTTTACTCGTTTCATAATACATCATCCCGCAACTAACTCATTAGTCACAATGCTTGCAAGGCTTATAGTGATGTGTATTATTGAGTGGGACCAGAGATACCTCTCCGACAATCGGAGTGACAAATCCTAATCTCGAAATACGCCAACCCAACAAATACCTTTGGAGACACCTGTAGAGCACCTTTATAATCACCCAGTTACGTTGTCACATTTGGTAGCACACAAAGTGTTCCTCCGATAAACGGGAGTTGCATAATCTCATAGTCATAGGAACATGTATAAGTCATGAAGAAAGCAATAGCAACATACTAAACGATCGAGTGCTAAGCTAACGGAATGGGTCAAGTCAATCACATCATTCTCCTAATGATGTGATCCCGTTAATGAAATGACAACTCATGTCTATGGCTAGGAAACATAACCATCTTTGATCAACGAGCTAGTCAAGTAGAGGCATACTAGTGACACTCTGTTTGTCTATGTATTCACACAAGTATTATGTTTTCGGTTAATACAATTCAAGCATGATTAATAAACATTTATCATGATATAAGGAAATAAATAATAACTTTATTATTGCCCCTAGGGCATATTTCCTTCATTTAGTTGTACTTGCTGCTCATGGAGATGGGGACCTCCTAAAACCCTCGATGCTTGTTATGTGAAAAATATTATGCACTACTTTGATAATCCTGAGAAAACCCCATTCAACTTGATAATGGGAGTAACATTGGATCAACGTGAATACTTTAGGGATTATCGCTTGACACAAAAAGGGAAACTTTTATGGGATCAAATTTATATGTTGCATTGGTATGCTCAGGATCTATGTTTGAGACATGATTATACTTGTTGCTCTAGAATGAATGTTGCACATCTTCCCTCCACATGCAAATTTAATGATAACGAAACATTAGCTTCTTATGCTAATGGTATATATGATTACTATGATGTGGAACGAATAGAAGAATTTGTTGCTTTTAAGGGTGCACATGAAATTGAATCTTTGTTTAAGAAGTTCGAAGATTTTGATGATTCAGTTTATAGACCTGAAAATTTTGCTATCCTTAAATATTGCAATGATAATTATAAATAGAATTACGATATTGATGTATTTATTGAGAATAACTCCGCTGTCCAAGAAGAGACTAACGTTTTGCAGGAGTCTATGGAAGAAGAAAATGATGAAACTGTGAGCTCATTAGATGATAAAGATGAGGAGGAGAGTGAAGAACAAAAGGAGGAAGAGTGGATTGATCACCTGTGCCCACCTTCTAATGGGAGTAACTCTTTATCCCATACATTTTTAATGCCCCTTCATTCTTATCGAAGGATGAATGCTATGATGATTACTATGATCCCTTGGATTCTTTTGAAATGTCCCTTTTTGATGAACTTGATGATTGCTATGCTTGTGGCCATGAAGGCAATATTAATTATGCTTATGGGATGACCTTGCTATTGTTCCTTATGTTAAGAATGAAAATGTTGCTATTGCACCCACACATGATAGTCCTATTATCCTTTTGAATTCTCCCACTACACTATATCGGAGAAGTTTGCACTTATTAAGGATTATATTGATGGGTTGCCTTCTACTATTTCACATGATAATTTGATGAATATAATATGCATGTGCTTGCTGCTCCAACTTTCAATTATCATGAGAGAGGAACTACATGTCCGCCTCTCCATGTTTCCAACACGAAAGAATTGCAAGAAACTTCTTATGCTATGTATTGGCCTTTACTTGATGTGCATGAATTGTTCTTGTATGACATGCCGATGCATAGGAAGAGAGTTAGACTTCGTCATTGCTTGATATATGTTGCTTTGTGCTCACCACTAAATGCTAAATCATTGCTGATTCAAATTGGCATTGATATACCTTGGGATCCGGGTGGATCCATTACTTGAGCACTTTATGCCTAGCTTAATGGCTTTAAGGAAAGCGCTGCCAGGGAGACAACCCGGAAGTTTTAGAGAGTCTTTTATTTCTTTTGAGTGATTTTATATAGTTTAAAAACAAAATAAATATAGAGGGGAACATAAAACTTTTCACGAAAGATAAGCGATTGGAAGTTATGCATTGGAGAAGTGAGGGTCGACCTTGAACACTTGTGTTCATGCTCATGCTCACAATGTAGAATTTCTCATGAAGATTCTCACAAAAATAAGTATCCCCTTGTAAAATTCCATTGTATTATGAAAATAATGTGCCAATATTTGCCTTTAGGATGATTAGATTGCTTGTTGGTTTGTGTGGTGCAAAACAGAAACTTTGGCTGTAGTGCGTGATTTTACATTTTTTACTGGAACGTCAATCGGTTCTGAAACTTTTTGTACTGTCTTGCTATACAAATTTTTTAGTTTTTCCTAATTTTTCAGATATTGTAGAGTGACAGAAGGATGGTGGATGTTCAAATCTTTACAGACTATCCTGTTTTCACAGATTGTTGTTATAGCTTCATTATTTGCGTATGTTTGAATTCTTGTTGAAGCCCCCTTGACTTGGGGCCATAGAATTGTGACAGCATACAGTGGGTAATGTTTGTTTATAATTATACAATAATGTTACAATAGTACATGATGGGATTTCTTTGCCATATTCACTAACCCTGCCACTAAAAGTTCGGTTAAGTTTTGTGTGGATGAAGTGTTTGAAGATCGAGGAGGTCTCGATGTGAGGAGAAGGAGGAGAGGAAAGAGCTCAAGCTTGGGGATGCCCAAGGCACCCCAAGTAAATATTCAAGGAGACTCAAGCTTCTAAGCTTGGGGATGCCCTGGAAGGCATCCCATCTTTCTTCAACAAGTATCGGTATGTTTTCCGGTTCGTTTCGTTCATGTGATATGTGCAAATCTTGGAGCGTCTTTTGTGTTTATTTTTCACTTTCCTTTTTTGCACCATGCTGGTATGAGATAGTCCATGGTGGATTTATAGAATGCTCATTTCACTTCACTTATATCTTTTGAGTGTGGCTTTATAGAATGCTTCATGTGCTTCAGTTATATCATTTGACGTTTCGATTGCCTGTTTCTCTTCACATAGAAAACCGTTGTTTGAAGAATGCTCTTTTGCTTCACTTATATTTGTTAGAGCATGATATTTTGTAGAAAGAATTAAACTCTCATTCTCCACTTAGATCTATTTAGAGAGTCAAAAGGAATTGGTCAATTGCATGGTTAGTCATAAAATCCAACATAAAACTTATGGATCACTGAATATGATATGTTTAATTCCTTGTAATAGTTTTGCGATATAGAGATGATAATATGTAGGCGGTACTAGTAAACGGTTGTGGTTAGTAAGAATATTGGTGTTAAGTTTTGTGATTCCTGACACACTCTATACGCTCTCACGCAGATTGTGTATCTAGGTCAGTCCATCCAAGCCGCGCCCACTCTTTCGACCTCATGGTAGGCCACACTCGCTCAATGTCTCTCTCTCTCTATCTCGCCCTCACTCTCTCCCTCTCTCTCTCGCCCTCGCTCTCTCTCTCTCTCTCTCTCTCTCTCTCTCTCTCTCTTTGTATGTCTCGATTGACCTTGCACTTTCTTGGACACAAACGATATATCTCCATGTTTGAGCCCAATTCAACATATTCATATTGTATACTCTCTCACGCACATTGCCTATCTAGGTCACTCTCTCCAACCCATCTCACTCTTTCGATCGCACGACGACCCACACTCGCTCAATCTCTCTCCCTTTATATATGTAATCGATTGACCTTGCTTCCTCCCACGCACAAAATATATCTACATGTCTGTGACTGGATCATCTCTCAAGCTCTATCTTGCAGCCCTCACCCTTCCCAAAAGCTCAATCCGACAATATCTTTCCAGAGCATATATATCTTTTCAATGAATGTCGGACCACACTCACTTTGTCTCTCTATCTATATGTGTCTCAATTGACCTCGCTTTCTCACGCTGTATCTTCCACACATTGAAGCTACCTCTCCATCCCTCGCAACGCTGGAGCTATTTACATTGCCAGAGGGACTCCAACCTTGAATTAGTTTGTGTAGGCATTTATTCCGGTGGGTTTAGATTATATTTTCGTAGCATTCGGCCCACAACTACTCCAAACACCGTTGCAACCCCCCGCACCTCCCCCAATTGATTTGCCTTTGGCTCAGTCATCGCTCTCTCGCACGTCCTTTCTCGCCTTCAACATTGCACCATGGTATTATTGCAAAAAACACTATTGTTCTCTTTAATTATTAAAAATAAGCTACAAAACTACACACCGATAGTCCACCTGTAATGGAACAAATTTCGACCCACAAATTAAAGTGCTACAAACTACACACCGAGGGGCCCACCTATCATGAAACAAATTTGGACCCATATATAAATTAAAAATTAAAAAGGACGAGGATCGAACATGCGACCAGGACCTTCAGGCCGCACGTCAATAGGCAACATATGTAGAACACCAATGTTTTTTGTACCCCCCTTTGTTCATATAATGTTTTTGTATTACCACAGCCTATTTAATGGATAACATGTAATATTTTTTAGTACATTAGTGGGACCGGCTTGTTAGCACGTACTATTCACCTTCACTTACTGGTGGGTACCATGTGTGCTCTCTCTCTCTCTCTCTCTCCTCCCCTTCTATGTTTAAACGCATGGGCAAACACGAAGAACTCGCGGGTGATGTTGTCGTTGACCATATCTGGACGCGTTCACAAGTTACGGTGCCAGATTCACGTACTAGTAGTACTAGTCAATGTGTACGTGCAATGCACGTTAATTTGGAAGTATATTAAGTGCATGCAGATATTAAGTAGGATATTATTTGCATGTTATTATGTGATTAGCACTATTTTTGGCATGAAATTAACTGCACGCTAAACGTGTTGAGCACTCGACATTGAAGCAGTCTAGGTCATTGGATGAGAAGGACTACATGTGGCTTGATGGCGTTTTATATTTAATTTGATATGGCTCTAGCAGAACATTCAATCGATGAAACCATAGATTTCATTCAGTCTGACTCCGACTTTACATTCATACGACGATCGATCTAAATTAAACGGAAATGATAAACGTTCGGATTTTAAGCATGGCAATCCGAACATTTTTCATGGCAAATTTAGATTACGCGGCGGCGGCATGGGCGTCTTGCGGTGGGAAGAGGCTCCTCTGTCATCCTTTGTGTGTCGTCGGGCCACTGACCGACGGTGACGGCGACGACGAGCGTACTCCTGGACATTGGCCCTAGATTCAAGGAAGGCCACAATGTTCTGCACTTCGGTCTCTAGGAGCGAGTCAACTAGCGGGAGGAGGCGACTGGCGTTGGTGCAAGGAAGCGCTCGACGGCGGCAACCATGCCGCTGATGGGGGCACTGGCACCCGCGCGGGGATAGGCGCTGGCAACGGCGCGGCGGAGACATTCATGTGCACGGGCATGCACGTCCGTGCAGCCGCAGGCGCATGCGTTGGCAGGTGCACAGGCACGCGCATCAGTTCACGCGCATGCGCATGCGCTGGCAGGTGCACAGGCGCGTGAAAGTCGGCGGGGACCTCGTGGAACCCCGTGGCATCAAGCTCGGCGACAATGTGCGGCTCCCAGCCCATCAATGCCACGGGGATGGGCGCTGGCTCAGTCGGGGCGACGGGAGCCAGAACGGGAGTGGGGACAGGCGCAGCGTCTTCCCGGAAGGCCGGTTCAAGCTCGTCCCAAAGCGCCTTATGTTCTTGAGAATCCGGCTGGGTGTCTTCCTCAGGAAACTAGAAGACTAAGGGCAGACCATCGTGATGCGGCATGGCGTATAGTTAGGTCAGGCAGGTTGGAGGTAGACGATAGGAGAATCATAGAGGAAGAGAGAAGATTGTAGCGATACTGGGTAGTGCGGGGTTGATTTTAAACTGCGGCGCCGGCGACATTAAATGTGGGAGCAATTGGGACAAAGGTGGGCGGCGGAGCCCTTGTGAAAGGGCTCGCCTCCCGGTGAGCCTGTGCAGCAGTCTGCTTGCACACCTCCTGGTCAGCCGGCACAGCGGTCTACTCGCACGCCTCCCGTCGACACACACGCTTTCTCGAATGGCACCTGCCGATGAGAAGCGGGACTCGTGGCGGCACATAAGCGCCCATGGTTTCAATAGTGAAAGCGTTCGCCTTAACGTGACAGGTCTTTGTTCCAAAATACCTTGGCTCTTCATTTGTGCAACTTCTCATAAGCAGCTTGTCTCAAGTTGAAGAAAATAATTATGTAGGAATATTTGTGCCATATCAGGTGACCATGCTCAGTTTTATGAATTTCCGGTCACTTTCGGATTTTCTGAAATTTAAAATCCAGGATTCGAAACAATATCATAACCTGCATCAGGCAATAAATTTTCAAGTGATACATCTTTCCTGTTGTATTTCTTAAGAAAGGATTTGGTCAAACATTTTGCTTAGTTAGATTTCAGACAAGTTATATATGCAGAGTAAAAGGATAATCCCTTCGTACCAGTGCATTGCCTGATACATTAACTCAAGTACTAGGCACGAACAAATGGGCTCAATTTTGTGCTCACCCTGGTGTAGTACTCCTATTAGTACTAGGCAATGGAGTTGACGGGTGACCTTGAATAGCGGCGACCGAGGAAATTGAACCGTGCTTGGTACGGTAGGTAACGTTGTCTAGTTACTAAAGCGTCCTTGCATTGTCCATCGGTAGTCATTATGGATCGGGGACATGAGGGGAATTTCCTAGGGCTGGAATTCTGGTGGCCAGATATTTCGACTCGAAACGCGGAGGCTCGACTGGTTGGGGTTGGCTAATGTGCATACCATGCACGCCACTAGAAGGACACGAGCCCGGTTATTTTTTCCAGGATCAACACGAGCCAGGGTCTGTCTGGTACGCCGCTGGGTCCTACCATTCGAGAATACGAAAGGAATCTTTTAAATTGCCGAACGAATCTATGTGTATTACAATGCCCGTATTTTCCTTGCAAATAGTAATCTCAACGTGGTAATTGATTTATGAAGAGTTCTTGAATTAGAGTGAGTTTGTGATATAGTGATCTCAACGTGGATTTCACATTGCATGGTATCCCTACTAAGTTTTCATTGCAGATTCATATTTAAAAGATGAACGCTATGGTGGTGAGAAAACTTTGTATGTATCAAGCATATGACCACACACACACACATGAACACGACAACAATCAAATAAGTACAATGCATCTATTTGTCCAAACCATGCATGTATGACACGAATTCAAAAATACTCCTTCTGTTCCTAAATATTTGTCTTTTAGAGATTTCAACAAGTGACTACATGCAGAGAAAAATGAGTGAATCTACACTCTAAAATATGTCTATATACATCTGTATGTGGTAGTCCATTTGAAATCTCTAAAAAGACTAATATTTAGGAACGAAGGGAGGAAAATGTAAGACATGCATGGTCCTCAATTCAATATTTAAAATGAACAGGAAACTGAAACATGAATATTAAGTCTAGTACTACATACTCCTCGACCTTAGATAAAATTGTGAAGCTCTGTTTAGGATTGTTTAGATTATATTTGTCCCCACCCTTCCAAATACCGATTGGTTGTGCACCCACCTCCTCCCAGGGAGAATGTCATGTGCCCCCACACCTTAGATGCTATATGCTGATACGAGTTGCTTGGAGCTTGTAGATCTGAGATATTGCAGCTCACAGGATGTCTTAATATTTTTACAGGAAACCTTATTGAGTTTGAGAATTGCACAAAATTTGTACAAAAACTACTCACATGCCCTTGGATCCCATATCCAACGACCTCGAAGCGTGTATCACCGTAGCATCTAAGATGAAGGAGCACCTCATATTCTTTTGTATGTAAGAATATCATGTGCTACTACACCTTAGATGCTTTGGTGATACAAGCTCTTCGGAGCCGTTGGATTTGTGATCCAACAACTCCTCGGTGGTTCGAATGTTTTTTTGCAGAAAATCCCCCAAAGATTCGGCCACTTCTTACAAGCACAAAGATTGCTCAGATGCCATTGGATCTCAGATCAAATGACCTCGAAGCTCGTATCACCGTAGCATCCAAGCTCTAAGAGCACCTGATGTTTTCTCGCACGGGAGAATATGAGGTGCTCCCGCACCGTAGATTCTATGGTGATACGAGTTCACGGAGATCTAATGGCTCACAGTAGGAGGTTTGAAAGTTTTTTCAATATACGCCTGAGAGAGTTTCGGAATTGCGCAAAAAGTACAAGTACTACGCATGTGGCATCTGATCACACATCATACGACCTAGATGCTCGTATCACCATAGCGGCTAATTAAGCTACGTGGAGGACCTAATATGAGAAACGGGGAGCCGTTGGATCCAAGATGCAGCGTCACACACGAGGCCTGAATGTTTTATTTGCAAAAAAAAACCTTGGAGAGTTCGGAAATTTCGCATAATTACAAAGACTACTCCCAAGCCATTGGATCTCAGTTCCAACGATGTAAAATCTCATATCACCATAGCATCTAAGCTGCGGGGTGGATGTGATATTCTATGCCGCTGTCATTTTTGTTCGTAAACGTGCAAAATATGTGTAACTCGTTTCATCACTTGTCTAATCATGCAAAGTGTTTGTTCAAAGGAACCACCCTACACTGAAATATCGGAACAACACACTGTGGTCCCACTTGTCATTGATCAAATTTGGACCTAAAACTAACAAATCTGAAAGACAATATTCGAACTGGGAACCTGGACTACAAAGCGTATGTCGATAGCCTGAAACAACAACGGTTGTTCGCTTCATCCCATAACTTGATTTTATACAGTCATATGTTGAGTAGAGTAGAGGGAGTGCCTCGTCAACACGTGCATGACCGTTGACTCACTTACTGGTGGGTCCCAGGTCTGCGATCTGTCTCTCCTCTACATCGTCTAACCTTTAGAGCATGGTTAATAAATAGCCCGTTGCTGGCTATAACATCTCGCCATGTCATCTATATTCAATATAATAGCCAACACATATAGTAGTGGGCTACAAGGAAGTACTACTATTCTATCATATGGCCCACCATACAGTCTCACATAGCTTCTTGGAGCACGTGCTATAGCCGGCTGTAAGTCTACAGCCCACTGACCGGGTCAAACTCAATGTAGATGGATCGTTCATTCTAGACGAATCAGCAGGAACGGGCATGGCGCTTCGTGACAGTGTTGGATCCTCGATCTTCGTTGCATGCAGGTACCTCTTTGGATGCGCTGACGCCGTGGACGCAAAACTTGCTGCCATGGAGGAGGGCCTAGCCCTTGCCCTCAAGTGGTCGCCACTTTCGATATCCGTGGAGACGGACTATGCTGAAGCTATTGCGCTGGTGCAATCCTCCATCCGCAACATGTCGCGCTATACGTCGCGTGCCCAGAATATTCGTGAACTTCTTCAGGAAAGAGATGTCTCGATCGTCAAAATCAGTCGCGAAGCCAACTCTATGAGCCATGGCTTAGCACAGCTAGGTAGAGAGCAGGTGAAAATTGTAGTTTGGCTAAGCAATTTCCCTCAGGAAATTACCATAGCTACAAACACCAATTGTATCTCTATTGCTAGCTAATATATTCACTCTTTCCTCGCAAAAAAAGTCTACAACCCGCTTATCTTCTCTGTCCTCTTCTCCCTCTTCCGAGTCAGTAAAGATAAAGTTTTTCAATCCTTACAGCCCGCTTACATCACCTTATTATACTTGCTCTTAGACGCATGGGCACACACGAAGAGTGGCGCTAGCTTGCCGTGGTGTTATTATAATAAAAAAAGCTTGGAAAATAGAAGAATCGCCTAGAACAAGAGACGTTGTGGCTGGTCGAGACGGAGCTAACCACACCTATCCTCTGTGCCATGTTAGCATGATGAAGCTATGTGGCTAGTGGGGTGTTTTCGACCGACTGGCTAGGTCCCGAGGTCGAACCATAGGTAGTACGTCTGTAGTAAGTACTATTGTTCAGTACTTGATTTGTGTTTGTGAACCCTGTATTGTTTAGTACTACCGCTTTTGGTGTGTGGCGAGTCCTAAGAATAGTCTATGTTAATGTCTGTCCACTCAATTTAGTATGTATATTTTGAAGTATCTAGATCATCTTTTTTGTGAGGATGGTTTATCAATTATGGTTACACTCCAATATTTGTATGCATTGCAGGGTTTATTGCACCCACTAGGATTTCCAGTCCCATGGATGTTCGGTCCATACGATTTGTCACGACCTTTGAACTATCCTGCTTGTGGGAGTAGGCGGGGGCCCTGCATGCCACACGTAGTTGGACGATGAATCTTCTGTTTAATACTTCAACATAGTGATTTCCTGGTAAGGATGAACTCGTTTCACATCAAGTAAATCTTATTGATTTACTGTCTAAATCTTATTGACTTAATGTCATGTTTTCTTTCTTTTGTTGCAATTTTATGATGTAGGTTTTTCCATGTTACATTCATCACAGAATAAACCGTTTGGTTTGCTCTACAATGGCTATTTTTGAAGGTTTCACTTCTTATGTCTTTTCAGTAACAAAGGCACCATCCATCACTTATGTTAGTAGAAAAAATTAGATCAGTCTGTTGTCTGAGTACAAGCTGAATCCCTATGATGAACTGCAGTTTGGTTTAATAAACATGCCATGATTAGTCCTTCTCGGGTTTAAAAGAAATGAAAAAAACGACTGGATCATGGTCACGGAGCCTAGTCAAGTTAGAAACCTGATCATAGCAGACCAGACACGATCGCCGCTGTCTGGCACATCGGTAACACCTTCAGCAACGGATCGAGCACCGGCACATGCTCTAGCACTGACAGTGCCAGCAGCTCAGTCTGATCCATCTCAGGATTGGGCACCGACCGCGTCAGTGGATTAGGTTGATTTACCG
The DNA here is from genome assembly GCF_018294505.1 of Triticum aestivum. Classification (NCBI taxonomy): domain Eukaryota; kingdom Viridiplantae; phylum Streptophyta; class Magnoliopsida; order Poales; family Poaceae; genus Triticum; species Triticum aestivum. The sequence goes on from NC_057805.1 coordinate 199,290,353, forward strand.
GAGGATCGGGCATCGACACCGGCACCTGCTCCGACACCGGCACCAGCTCTACAAGGAGCACTATCTCCGGCAGCAGCAGCAGCACTACCAGTCGCACCGGCACGGGCACCAGCAACGGCTTCGGCACCTGCACCAACACTTGCACTTGCATCTGCTCTGGTCCGTGCAGCGGCAGCGGAACCAGCAGTTGCACCGGCAACAGACTGGGCTACAGTTCGCACTTCATATACCAAAGTCCTTACAAAAACGGGCATGTCCACCTTCTGGGTAAGCATTGGCCGCCCAAGTGCTTCGTTCTATTTTCTTTCCATGTTGTTTCACATGAGTCATTGTGTTGATCTACCTGTTTGTGTATGTCTTCTTGTTTGCAAACGGAGAATTCCTAGAGCAAGGAGGGAGTCATTCAACAATTCGAGCGACCGTGGCCAAGTTTCTCTTACCATGCGCAGCCTTGGTGTGAATGAACCTGCTCAATATACCGTAAGTACAAAGAATGGTCGCATGATGATGGATGCTAAAGGATGGTCAAGGTTCAAATCTAAATCATATCTTGCGGTAGGGGATGATGTCAAAATCGAACTTTCTCGGCAAGGAGAGCTGGTCCAAATCAACTCTGAAATTCTTCAGTAGAAGCACGCAACTGCCGAACTGATCTATCCTCCGAGAGATTTTGATGTAATAATCTGGCATGGTGAAACAAGTGTCCTGTGTGTATAAGTAGTATGACAGTATTATTTATCACGTGGTATATCGTTGATAGAATTGCAACTCTGATTGCTGGTTAGGAACTGTCGTTCGATTTCATTCTAACAGCTGTCGTGCTTTATTCAATTTTGTGTATTCGCCTTGCGACAACATCTAAAACCAGTGCCGTACCGATCGCTTGCAATATGAATAGCGCTGAGGTAGAACACATGGGCCCCCAAACATGCAAGCCCACCGGCCTGTCGCCCAAAGTCCAGAACCGTGAGCCTGTCTCAGTATTATATTCTCAGCTGAACCCCCATAATGCCCGTGCGTTGCACGTAACATCAAGATGCATTTGTATGAGTATTTTATCTTTTGAGAGAAAAGGATGAACAAGGGAAGGCCTTATTTGCAAATGTGGAGAGGTGTGTGGGTACCTTTTTTTGCAAAATTGCCATAGTTTCCTTCCAATCCGTTAGATATAAATCGGACATCCTATATTGCAGGATGGAAAGCACACCATCATCACCAACTCGTCTATACTGTGTTAAAAAAACTCTTTTTTTATAATTATATATGTTATATATATTCCCCTTGATTTTTCTTATGTATAAAGTTGTGATATAAAGAATTTTTATATTTCTTTACAGAGGGAGTATCTCTCTGTCAAAAATATATTTATGTGTAACTAGTTACTCCTATCTTTCTACTTCCTTTCGCTGATATGTGGGGCATTCGGCAACAGGGTCCGCATGCCATATGCACCAAATTAGAGTGCACAACTGCACGGTAGACACACCCCGTTCGTAGCGCCATAGTAATGCCCAATGAGCTGTCAAATCACAAAAAAACCCACCTTTCCAGCTTTAGCAGTAAGCTAGACAAACGAAGCGACAATATTTCACTGGGCTTGAATCCCCTTCTCCCTCGTCTGCTTCTTCAGAGAAAACCCCCTCTCCGCGATTGCATAGGGTTTTCACATGGAGAACCAGGTATGAATTCTTCATCCATCCCCGATAAATCCTAGTCCCTTGGTTGCAGGTAATCCTAGGATAGCAGCCGCCGCCGTTGATGCATTTTTCCTCCTACTAAATCTAGTGTGTTTCATTTGCAGTGCCCAAAGTGCGAGGACCCTACAGGTTTCTGTGCCCTCGGGGAGACACCACACTTGTTCCTTCTCATCCTAACACGGGATTTTAAAATGCGCACAGTATGTTCCTAGAATCCTATTTTCTATCCAGGAGGATGGGGTTTTTTTAACATGCTATCGACTAATTTGGAAATTTTATTGCTATAGTTGGATAAAAGGTACTAGTACCATGGTCAACACTGACGTGAAGGAGGAAATTATTTCTAGATTTGGATAGGGAATACATTGTGTCCGAATATTATTTTTCCTGCAGTGCATTCATTGCTCTGCAAGAACACATGTACTCAAGATGCTCGGCCTTGCCATAACTAAATACACCATTTCAATGGTCACAGTGAATACAAGACATGGATATAAGTTCCGAGTTGGGTTCTTGAACCAGAAGATCGCTGCTTTTTTTATGGCCAAACTTGGATAAACTTTCTCAAGTGTTACGGACTGAAAGTTGGCGCACGAATGTTGATGGAAATAGCAGAACCTGGTCTCATCTTCACTGCGATCTTCCACCCCGATGTCGTTCCAATTGTTCATCCATGTTAGTTTTGTATCTGGTTCTTGCTTGTTGCCTCGATTACTTCTTAATCCACCTATTATGTCTAAGAAATCACAATTTAACTTTAGAAGTAGCAACAAATCTCTCACGAAGATGCTACTTCCAACTAATATTTTCTTATAATTGGTGGCACGTCTAGGTTTTTCAGAGTTAAGCAGGCTACTCGTTTGTTATTCTATAAGAACTCGACTGTTAGTGATGGCACTGAAGTTGACTGGGATGACATCCACAAGTTCCTACACTTTATTGATATTCTTGAGGTCCTTGTGGGGCATTTCAATGGTGGAAGGCCACGTGGGATATGTGTGCCACTGCTGCACTCGTTGAACAAGTCCAACTGTGTCGAGAAACTTATGGTACGAGCTCTTTTCTGTTATATATGTTGTTCATAAACTCTTGCTTATACACAGTTTTACAGTTGTGATCTTCTTGAAACATAAACTGCCCAGTTCTATTGTTCCTATACATATGCCTGACCATGGTCGGGTCAGACTTGCGCTTGGTCACAGCATGATGTTTATGTCGACCTACTCCCTTCCCCTTGGAGGTGAAAAGATACTTATTCATGGGTGGTCTCAAATAATGAAGGCCCGTCCATATTGGAGAATAGGACAGAAGATTATGTTCCTGCTTTTCCATGGCTCTAAAGCGAATATCCTCTTTATTGACCACATTGCGAGATGAAGCCGCTTTCAGAAGGTCGTGGATGCGCGGGGTGGCGCCTGGGCCTTGTCCTGGGGCTTGGCGGCCTCACCCTTGGTTAACTGTAGGCAAAGTAGCACTGTTCAAGGCATGCTTTGTACGGTTGAACCTGTATAAGTACTCATACTGCTTTCAGCTATGGTTGTTAAGTGCCCCTGCTGGTTTCAATTAAGCTTGTTAAGTATTCTTGCTGCTTTTACAATTTGTCCTGTTTCTTCAGTCTTGTCTTCCTCCAGCCGCCAAAACCAAACTAGCGCCGGCGGGGCCGCCTGCTTCTGCCTCCCGCGGCTGGCTGCGCCTCAGTGCACGGATCGTCGCCCCACCATCTCCTAAATCGTTAATGCTGACGTCCGAGGCCTCGTCATCGTCCTTCGTGCACTTTGGTGCGCTCGCCGCGGCGCCGCCCTCTCGCGTTGTCAACATGGTCAACAAACAAGAGGAATCAGCAGAGGACTGTACGTGGAGAGGATGACAGTAGGGGCCCAGCATGTCCATGGCCGGACGCAAGGATGTTCCTCTTTCTTTGTTATATATAATCCATTGTCATCGTATGGAAAAAGAAAATGCTTCCTCCTAGTGGTTTCCTAACATCTGGGACCCACGACACTGTCACCGTATATAGTCAATAGACAAGAGAACAACACGTGATCGGCTGACACCTAGGACGTAGCTACTCGAGCGGTACTTTTTTTTGTTATTGTTGAGACGGAGAACTGGGCTGTGGCTCGTCTAGCCCAGGCTTTTATTTTATGTTCACCACATGACCAGCCCAGCTATTTTTTCTTTGTGAAAATGAGCCTAGTTTATTTTTCTGAAGAATACCCAATCTAGGCCTACTTATTTTTCTATGCCCTGATGGGCTGCAACTCTTTCAAGCCACCTGCAAATTGTGAAAATAATATGAAATGGGCTGTAAATATAAAAACAGATGACAAATTGGCAATTACTTTATAATTTCTGAATTTTTTCACATTTTCATATTCCAATTTTACTGGGCTTAACCTAATTTAAATATATATTTAAAGTACTTTAAATCTGGCTTGACATTTCGGTATTAAAAATAGTTTGGAACCCACAGAAATATGTGAAATTTTGTTTAAATTTTTAACCCTGGCCCTGGCCAACAAAAAACGAACTGTAATAAATTGCATAAGAAATTGCAATGAGCTATGTATAAATTATTAAAAAAATAGGGAATGGTCCGACTTGTGGGCCTATTAAGTTGACGCGTATGCAAGATTTTTTGCCTTATTATATACATCAACAAACTATTCTAGATGATGTAACCATTGGATGTCAATCCAACGGCCGTCGTGTTTCATCAATCTCTAATCTTCTTGCTCCAGCCGCCAAATCCAGCGCCAGCGGGACCGCCTGCTCCTGCCTCCCGTGGCCGGCTGTGCTACCGCGCAAGCGTCACCGCCCCCTACCACTCCCACCGCTGGCCAGGCCATCCCTCTACTCACCCACATCCCTCCACTATTGTGGCTTCGTCGCCTCCGGGTCATTCCCTTCCTGGGTCTCGCCATCGTCCATCGTGCTGGTGTTCTCGGCATGGCATGGTCAACGTTGTCAACAAACGACAACATCGGAAGAGGGATGTACATGGAGAGGCTGACAGTTGGGACCCACATGGTCCATGGCCGCACACAAGCAAGTACCTCTTTATTACACCAAAAACAATGAATACTCCCGCTGAAAGGTCAGACCCACCATCTATATCTTCGCACACAAGGAAGTACCTCCTTATTACGCACAAAAAATGAATAGGCTCCCTGCTAGCTGGGACCCACCATACTGGGAGGCTGACTTCTTGGCCTACTAAGTTGACACGGACGGAGGGCTTGTCAACTTATCAACAAACGATTCTATCACTAGTGACCGTTGGATTGTTAACATCCAATGGTCGTCCTGCTTCTTCAACCTCTAATTTTCTTGCTCCAGCCGTCCAAACCACCGCGTGATCTTGCCTCCCATGGCCGGCTATTCTACGCAGAGGCCTCACCGCCCCCTACTACTCCCACCGCAGGCCAGGCCCTACGACGGCGACAGCCTCACACCGCAGCCGAACCAGTGAACCCTCGTACTCCTCTCCCTGTGGGCATCCACTGCCGCGTCTTCCCCAGCTCCACGTAGTACCCTTCCTAGGCCTCACCGTCGTCCACCTCCTTGGTGCTCTCGGCGCAGCTTGGTTAATGTGGTCAAGGAACGACTTCCATCGGAAGAGTCTGTACGTGGAGAGGCTGACAGCTGGGTCGACGGCCGCAGCAAGGAAGTGCCTCCTTATTACGCGCAAAATAATTATTCATCCACCTGACAGCAGGGACCCACCGGATGGGCCACCGTATTTCATGAAAAAACCGTTTCCCCCTGACTGCTGGGACCCACCAGCTACATCTTCGCACGCAAGGAAGTGAATGACAGTTGGGGCCCACCTGGTAGAAACGTACGTAGCATTGTCATTCTGGTTGCGAACGTGTACGTACATACGATTGGTCTGTCTGCAGGCTGAAACGATGAACCCTGGCCGTGTAAGGAAGGGCACGTGTTGTAGTAGAGGCGCACATGTAGCATGTCACACAGTCCCGTTAATATCGTGTACACGTACGTACAACCAGGGTGCAAGAAAGTAAATACGGCCACGTACGTACATATGGGCGGGGTCTCGAACACCTACTCGCGCATACGTACGGCCAGGGCTCATGTATATGGCTGGGTTGGAATGGAGAAACTACGTCGTCATGTTCATCGGGAGCCAACCGGCTTGGATGGAACAGCCGATCGAAACACGGCCTGGCGTACCGCAGAACAGAGGAAACGGCCTTGTGTTCGACCGGCCACGGTCGAAACAGGATCCTGTTCATCGGGAGGGGTCTGGCATACCGCAAAACGGAGAAAACAAACTTCTCTTGGACCTCCTACAGTCGAAACAGGGTCCGATTGATCAGGAGGGGTGTGGCTTACCGCAAAACGGAGGAAACAGACTTATGTTGGAGCGCTACGGTCAAATGGGGGTCCTGTTCATCGGGAGGGGTGTGGCGTACCGCAAAACGGGTCTCCATGGGATACTATTCATCTCCATCGTCGACTGCCTCCACGGGCTACTGTTCATCCACCGTCGACCTCCTCCAGCCTCCACCTGCGACTGTTCATCCACGGCGTCTCCCCTCCTGCCTCCACCTGCCACTGTTCATCCACGGGCTCCTGTTCATCCAGCCTCAACCGCTCCTCCACCGATTACTGTTCAACCAACCCTCTCCATGGGGTCCTGTTCAACCACCCCTCCACGGGCTACTGTTCATCCAGCCCTCCACGGGCTACTGTTCAACCAGCCCTCCATGGGGTCCTGTTCATCCAGCCCTCCACGGGGTCCTGTTCATCCACCCCCAACCAGCTCGATCGGGGTCCTGTTCATCCAGCGGCAACGGCCTCTACTACCACGGGGTCCTGTTCATCCACCCCCGCTCAGGGAACTGTTCATCCAACCCCCTAACAACGCTCACTGTTCATCAAGCGGCAACATCGATCGGCTTCAGTTAGCAGGAGTAGCGAAGGAATCACTCGGGTTCAGTTAACAGCAAGGGATCGATCGGGGTTCAGTAACATAGCTAGTGCAGTCGCTCGGGTTCAGTTAGAGCCCAACACCTCGCTTGGGTTCAGTTAGCGCGCAGCACCTCACACACACGCGTACGTGTACGAGAGAAACGCGCAAACCTCTGTGCATCGCTCGGCCCCAACTACCCACCGTAACCGGGAACACCCCGATATTTTTCTCGCCCTCGCTTCTACCACGGTTTTTTCTGTCATGGACGGCCCAAAGAATGTCAATCAGCTGCGTCGTCGGCCCGCCCAGGACGAAAAGCCCATTTTATGTCATAGAAGTAGGAGCCCACCACCTCTATGATGATACCGGGTTTTGTCACAATTATCGTCGTAGAGCTGTCATAAGCATGACAGAAAAAAAATCGTTCGGCCCAAAATGTCACGGATGTGTCTTTTATTGTAGTGCCATAACCCACTTATCCGTGTTTGTGTTTCTACAACTCACGCAACGCAGACAATTAGCAAACCATGAACGTATTGCAAACCCTATAGTGGGCATCCGTCACGCTTGCGCGACACTGAGAGCACCATAGGACAGCACCAATAATAAAACATGCAACTCAAACAAATCATGATCATCAATTAACCCATAGAACAAAACAAATCTACTCAAACATCATAGGATAGCCATACATCATTAGGAAATAATATATAGCGTTGAGCACCATGTTTAAGTAGAGATTACAGTGGGGAGAAGAGGTGTTACACTTCTGCATAGAGGGGGAGAGAGTTGGTGATGACGGCGGCGAAGTTGTTGGTGTAGATCATTGTAACGATGATGGCCTCGGCGGCATTCCGAAACCACCGGGAGAGAGGGGCAGAGAGCCCCCTCCTTCTTTTGCTTCCTTGTCCTTCCCCCTAGATGGGAGAAGGGTTTCCCCACTAGTCCATGGCCTCCATGGTGGCGGAGTGGCGGGAGCCCCTCCGAGATTGGATCTGTCTCTCTGTTTCCTTCTGTTTCTGCGCTCCCAGATTCTGGCCTTTCACGGAGATCCGTAACTCCGATTGGGCTGAAATTTTAACATGATTTTTATTCGGATATTAGCTTTCTTGCACCAGAAGAACGGCACCAATCGCCTTATGGGTGACCGCAATGGCCCAGGGTGCGCCCTACCCCCTGGGGCGCACCCCCTGCCTTGTGGTCCCTCAGGCATCGTCTCACGTTGATTCTTTTTCCAAAAATCACATGTATTCCAAAAAAAATCTCGTAAGTTTTTATCACGTTTCGCCTCTATTTGATATGGATTTTCTATGAAACAAAAAACATGCAACAAACAGGAACTGGCACTGGGCACTGGATCAATATGTTAGTCCATGAAAATAGTATAAAAAGTTGCCAAAAGTATGTAAAAGTTGTAGAATATTGGCATGGAACAATCAAAAATTATAGATACAACAGAGACGTATCAGCATTGCCAAGCTTAATTCCTGCTTGTCCTCGAGTAAAAATGATAAAAAAAGATAATTTTTGATGTGGAATGCTACCTAGCATAATCTTGATCATATAATCTAACCATGGCATGAATCTTAAGACACGAGAGATTCAAAGCAATAGTCCATCATTCGACTTTAAGACAATAATACTTCAAGCATACTAATAAAGCAATCATGTCTTTTCAAAATAACATGGCCAAAGAAAGTTATCCCTACAAAATCATATAGTTTGGCTATGCTCCATCTTCATTACACAAAGTATAAAACCATGCACAACTCCGATGACATGCCAAGAAATTGTTTCATACTTTTAATGTTCTCAAGCCTTTTCAACTTTCACGCAATACATGAGCGTGAGCCATGGATATAACACTATAGGTGGAATAGAATATGATGGTGGAGGTTCTGTGTAGAAGACAAAAAGGAGAAAGTCTCACATCGACGTGGCTAATCAACGGACTGTGGAGATGCCCATCAATTGATCTCAACGCGAGGAGTAGGGATTGCCATGCAGTGGATGCACTAGAGCTATAAGTGTATCAAAGCTCAAACTGAAACTAAGTGGGTGTGCATCCAACTTGCTTGCTCATGAAGACCTCGGGCATTTGAGGAAGCCCATGATCGGAATATACAAGCCAAGTTCTATAATGAAAATTCCCACTAGTACATGAAAGTGATAACTCAAGAGACTCTCTATATGAAGAACATGGTGCTACTTTGAAGCACAAGTGTGGTAAAAGGATAGTATTGCCCCTTCTCACTTTTTCTCTCTTTTTTTGTTTTTTGTTTGTTGGGCCCTCTCTTTTTTTGCATCTTTTTTTTATTTTCGTCCAGAGTCTCATCCCGACTTGTGGGGGAATCATAGTCTCCATCATCCTTTCCTCACTGGGACAATGCTCTAATAATAATGATCATCACACTTTTATTTACTTACAACTCAATATTACAACTCGATATCTAGAAGAAAGTATGACTCTATATGAATGCCTCTGGCAGTGTACCAGGATGTGCAAATATCTAGCATAGCAATGATATCAAAAAATGGGCAAGCCATGAAAATACCATGCTAGCTATCTTACGATCATGCAAAGCAATATGCCAATGAATGCTCAAGTCGTGTATATGATGATGATGGAAGTTGCATGGCAATATATCTCGGAATGGCTATGGAAATGCCATGATAGGTGGGTACGGTGGCTGTTTTGAGGAAGATATAAGGAGTCTTATGTGTGATAGAGCGTATCACATCACGGGGTTTGGATGCACTGGCGAAGTTTGCACCAACTCCCGAGGTGAGAAAGGGCAATGCACGGTACCGAAGAGGCTAGCAATGATGGAAGGGTGAGACTGTGTATAATCCATGGACTCAACATTATTCATAAAGAACTCACATACTTATTGCAAAAAATTATTAGCTATGAAAACAAAGTACTACACGCATGCTCCTAGGGGGGTAGATTGGTAGGAAAAGACCATTGCTCGTCCCTGACCACCATCATAAGGAAGACAATCAAAAAATAAATCATGCTTCGACTTTGTTACATAACGGTTCACCATACGTGCATGCTACATGAATCACAAACTTCAACACAAGTATTTCTACCAATCTGCAATTACTCACTAGCATGACTCTAATATCACCAGCTTTATATCGCAAAACTATTGCAAGGAATCAAACATATCATATTCAATGATCTACCAGTTTTATGTAGGATTTTATGACTAACCATGTGAATGCCCAATTCCTGTCAACCCTCTAAATAGATATAAGTGAAGCAAGAGAGTTTGATTCTTTCTACAAAATATATGCCCACGCTATAACAAATATAAGTGAAGCAAAAGAGCATTCTACAAATGGCAGTTTTCTATGTGTAGAGGAACAGGCAATCCAAACTTCAAATGATATAAGTGAAGCATATGAAGCATTCTATAAAGCCATAATCAAAAGATATAAGTGAAGTGCAAAGAGCATTCTATAAATCAACCAAGGACTATCTCATTCCAGCATGGTGCATTTATTAAAAGAAAAATAAAAGGCACACGACGCTCCAAGAATCTATGCATATCATGTGACGAATAAAAATATAGCTCCAAGTAAAATTACCAATGATCGTTAAAAGAAAGAGGGGATGCCTTCGGGGCATCCCCAAGCTTAGTTGCTTGAGAGTCCTTGAATATTACCTTGGGGTGCCTCGGGCATCCCCAAGCTTAGGTTCTTGCCACTCCTTATTCCTTCATCCATCGTGATCTCACCCAAAACTTGAAAACTTCAATCACACAAAACTTAACAAAACCCTCGTGAGATCCGTTAGTATAATAAAGCAAATTACCACTTTAAGTACTGTTACAAACTAATTCATATTTTGTTTTTGCATTTTAGCTACTGTAATATAACTTTTACATGGCTTATACCACAGATACAATCGATAGTTTCATCAAAACGAGCAAAACAATGCATCAAAAACTGGACAGTCTGTACCTCTAAAAAATTCTGAAAAATTTGGACAAAATAAAAAATTGTATGGAAGTATTGTGCAAAAAGTTTCAGTAGCTTTTGACATTCCAGTAAAAAATGTAAATTCACGCACTACAACCAAAGTTTCTGTTTTTCCACTGCACAAACCAAACAAGCAATCTAATCATCCTAAAGGCAAAATCTTGGCACATTATTTTTTATAATACAATGGATTTATACAAGGGGATAATTAGTTTTGTTGAAAAATTTCTATAATCAAGATTCACAAAGTTTCCATGGGCATGAACAAAGTTCAAGGAGCTCCCCCACTTCAACGGTGCTCGTCTTCCTTACTTTCACTTCTATTTTTGAAAAAGTTTTAGGTTCCCCAATTTATTTTTTTGGTTTTAAACTTTATAAAAGCACACAACATAAATAAATGACTCTCTAAAACTTCCGAGTTGTCTCCCTGACAACGCTTTCTTTAAAGCCATTAAGCTAGGCATATAGTGCGCAAGTAATGGATCCACCCGGATCCCAAGGTATATCAAAGCCAATTTTAATTAACAAGGATTTGTGATTTAGTAGTGAGCACAACATAACATATATCAAGTAACGACGAAGTCTAACTCTCTTCCTATGCATCGGCATGTCATGAAAGAACAATTCATACACATCAAGTAAAGGCCAATTCATAGTATAAACAGTTTCTTGCAATTTTATCATGTTGGAAACATAGAGAGGTGGAGATTTAGTTTGTCTCCCATAATAATTGCAAGTAGGAGCAGCAAGCACATGCATCTTATATCTATCAAAATCATCATGTGTAGTAGTAGAACGCATCCCGTCAATATAGTCCTGAATAAGCGCAATCTTCTCCAATATAGTGTAGTTGGGAGAATTCAAAAAGATAATAGGACTATTATGTGTGGGCGCAATAGAAGAAATTTCATTCTTAACATAGGAAACTATAGAAAGTTCATCTCCATAAGCATAACTCGTATTGGCATCATGGCCACAAGCATAGCAAGCATCAAGTTCATCAAAAAGGGATATTGCAAACGAATCAAAGGGATCATAGCAATTATCACAGCAATCATCCTTCGGTAAGAACGAAGGGAAATTAAACAATGTATGAGTTGAAGAGTTACTCTCATTATAAGGTGGGCACGAGTGATCAATCCACTCTTCCTCCTTTTGTTCTTCGCTCTCCTCATCATCTTTTTCCTCTAATGAGCTCATAGTTTCAGAAATTTCTTCTTGCATAGATTCCTGCAAAATATTAGTCTCTTCTTGGACAGCGGAGACTTTCTCAATAAACACATCAATATCGGCATTGTATTCATAATTCTCATAGCAATATTTAAGTACAGCAAAATTTTCAGGCCTATAAACATCATCATCAAAAGCTTCATAACAAAGATTCAATTTCATAAGTTAAAAGCAACAAATTCTTCTATTCGTTCCACATCATAGTAATCATATCTACAATTAGCATAAGAAGCCAAGGTTTCATTATCCTTAAATTTGCATGAAAAGGGAAGGTGTGGAGACTTCATCCTAGTGCAAAAAGTATAATCATATCTCAAGCATAGATCCTGAGCATACCAATGCAACATATAAATTTGATCCCATAACAGTTTCCCTTTTTGAGTCAAGCGATAATCGCTAAAGTATTCATGTTGATCCAACGTGTGTCCCATTACCTAATTGAATGGGGTTTTCTCAGGATTATTAAAGTAGTGCATAATATCTTTCACATAATGAGCATCGAGGGTTTTAGGAGGTTCCCCATCTCCATGAGTAGCAAGTAAACCTAATTTTTTTGGCATTTTGTGTTCCATATCCATAGCTAAAGATAGAGAACAACTTAGGACAGAATATAAAATCTATTTAGTGATAAAGCAAACAAGCACACACGAGAATATTCACCCCACGCTATTGCTCCCCGTCAACGGCTCCAGAAAAAGGCCTTCATAACCCACAAGTATAGGGGATCAGTTGTAGCCTTTCTCGATAAATAAGAGTGTCGAACCCAACGAGGATCTAAAGGTAGGATTTGTATTCCCTTCAAGTTCTATCGACCACCGATCCAACAATACGCGCACTTAACGTTCGCTTCACCTAGAACAAGTATGAAACTAGAAGTACTTTGTAGGTGTGATAGGATAGGTTTGCAAGATAATAAAGAGCACGTAAATAGAAACTAGGGGCTGTTTAGATAAAGAAATAACTAAGTTAGTTTTAGTAGAGAGCTTTTGGTCACAACAAAGTTATTTGTCCCTAGGCAATCGATAACTAGACCGGTAATCATTATTGCAATTTTATATGAGGGAGAGGCATAAGCTAACATAATTTCTCTTCTAGGATCATATGCACTTATGATTGGAACTCTAGGAAACATCCGTAACTACTAAATATCATTAAGGTAAAACCCAACCATAGCATTAAAGTAGCAAGTCCTCTTTATTCCCATACGCCATAACCCACTTATCCGTGTTTGTGTTTCTATCACTCACGCAACACAGACAATAAGCAAACCATGAACATATTGCAAACCCTACAGCGCGGATCCCTCAAGCTTGCGCGACACGGAGAGCACCATAGGACAACACCAATAGTAAAACATGCAACTCAAACCAATCACGATCATCAATTAACCCATAGGACAAAACAGATCTACTCAAACATCATAGGATAGCCAGACATCATTAGCAAATAATATATAGCGTTGAGCACCATGTTTGAGTAGAGATTATAGCGGGGAGAAGAGGTGTTACACTGCTGCATAGAGGAGGAGAGGGTTGGTGATGACGGCGGCGAAGTTGTTGGTGTAGATCGCTGTTACGATGATGGCCTCGACGGCGTTCCGCCGCAACCAGGAGAGAGGGGGAGAGAGCCCCCCTCCTTATTCTTCTTCCTTGTCCTTTACCCTAGATGGGAGAAGGGTTTCCCCTCTGATCCATGGCCTCCATGGTGACGGAGGGGCGGGAGCCCCTCCAAGATTGGATCTCTCTCTCTCTCTCTCTCTCTCTCTCTCTCTCTCTCTCTCTCTCTCTCTCTCTCTCTGTTTCCTTCTATTTCTGCGCTCCCAGATTCTAGCCTTTCACCGTTTCTTAAATTCCCGCAGATCCCTAACTCCGATTGGGCTGTAATTTTAACACGATTTTTATCCGGATATTAGCTTTCTTGCACCAGAAAAAGGGCACCAACCGCCTTACGGGGTGACCACAAAGGCCCAAAGCGCACCCTACCCCTGGGGGCGTGCCCCCTGCCTTGTGGCCCCCTCAGGCATCGTCTCGCGTTGATTCTTTTTCCCAAAAATCACATATATTCGAAAAAAACTCTGTAAGTTTTTATCGTGTTTGGACTCTATTTGATATGTGTTTTCTGCAAAACAAAAAACATGCAACAAACAGGAACTGGCACTGGGCACTGGTTCAATTTGTTAGTCCAAGAAAATAGTATAAAAAGTTGTCAAAAATATGTAAAAGTTGTAGAATATTGGCATGGAACAATCGAAAATTATAGATATGATGGAGACGTATCACAACTCATGTCCATGGTTAGGAAACCTTAACCATCTTTGATCAACGAGCTAGTCTAGTAGAGGCTTACTAGGGACGCGGTATTTGTTTATGTACTCACACACATATTTAAATTCTCAATCAATACAATTCTAGCATGAATAATAAACCTTTATCATGGATAAGGAAATATAAAATAACAACTTTATTATTGCCTCTAGGGCATATTTCCTTCAGACGCGGGTAGATATTTTCGAGATTGCGAGGGAGTAGATATTTTCGAGAGGGGGAGGGAAGCCTCATAGAGCCCAATCTACTATGATCATGTGGGTGACAGGGGCAGGGGCACGGCACACGGGTAATCCTAGGGAACCGTGTCTGTTTTGTACCTGATTGCAGACGGTTGCTGCGTCTGACTCGTTTGATGTCTATAAATTTGGCCAAAAAGATTTGGGAAAGGGTCAGAACACGAAGACACTTGCATATGGACCAAATATATGTATGAAAAAGGGTGGTTTGATGTTCAAATACCCAATGCACAACTTTGATGTGGCACCTGTCGCACAAAGCACACGTTATTATTGCTAGCCCCCTCCCCCAAACACACACACACACACGTTGTGTTTTCGGCAGGGGAATACTAGCTATGAACGCATGCCCCCAAATTGCTAGGTCTGACGTCTCACCGTACCGTAACACAAAACCGAAAGGAGTACATCAACCCCCTCCCCCCTTTGCTTCCGATCAAATGTGGACCGTGTGCGGGCCCACAGATGTGTTCTTTTGGCGTTACCAAATCACAAATTTGATGTGGCACATGTGCATCGCAAATTACCCGGGCATCCCGATCCCACGGAGGTTCATCTAGTATGAAGTAGTACTGTGCCCCCCATACACACATACTTTGAGTCAGTGGGAGGGGCCGGGCATCTCACCAAGGCATACCGTAAGACTGACCAAGAAGAATCACCACCTTGGTCATATAACCTCTCTTGTTTGTTGGGTCAAAGTCATGCATTGACGTTCCACACGCGACCCCCCAAAATAGGCTAGCTTGTCGCCGATAACCACGTGAGGGAGTGCCTGAAGACAACCACTGCGTGCATGTGGCCCAAACATATGTATGAAGTGTCATGTGGTGTTTGAATATACCCAATGCACAACTTTGATGTGGTCGCGTGCTTTGGGAATCGGAAAGTCCCCACACGGAGCGAGGGTTCATGACGCATATTATATTATATATATAGGGATTCATGTGTATGCGAGCCCTCGAACTTAGGTCTCGAATCTCACCATGATCGACGTACGACTATATGGTAACGTGAACCAAGAGAAGAAGAATCCACCCTTGTAATCTAGCTCTCTCGCGTTGTTGGTCAAAGTGATGGACGTCCACGCGGGCCGATGAATATATAGGTCGTCGATGATAACCAAGCGAGGGAGAGTGTCCAAAGACAACCACTTCATGTATATATGTGCCCCACACATATGTATGGACATGCATGATGCATGCATATATGTTTGAATACCAAAAGCACAACATTTTGATGTGGCACATGCATGCGTCAACAAACGCACATTCCCCACACAGATCTGGTTCATGATGCGACGCATGCTCGCCCCCCCCCCCCACTTCGACCCGGTGGGAGGGATTCATGCGTACACATACGCGCGAAGTATATAGTTCCATGTACCGAACCATATAACACGAACCAAAATTTAATCCCCTCCTAATTATAAGTCAAATTAACCTCTATCCACTACAAAAAAAGACACATCCGTGACATTTTGGGTCGAACGATTTTTTTTTCTGTCATGCTTATGACACTTCTATGACGATAATTGTGACAAAACCCGGTATCATCATAGATGTCGTGGGCTCCTACTTCCATGACAAAAAATCATGACAGAAAATGGGCTTTTCGTCCTAGGCGGGCCGGAGACGCAGCTGCATGACATTCTTTGGGCCGTCCATGACAGAAAAAACCGTGGTAGAAGCGAGGGCGAGGAAAATATCGGGGAGTTCCCGGTTACGGTGGGTGGTCGGAGCCGAGCGTTGCGCGTTTCTCTCGTACACGTACGCGCGTGGATGCGAGGCATTGGGCTCTAATTGAACCCAAGCGATTGCACTGCAGGCTACGCAATACTGAACCCAAGCGATGGATCAATCCCTGGTTCTTAATTGAACCTGATCGAGCGATTCCTTCGCTACTGCTGCTAACTGAAGCCGATCGAACCTGCTGCCTCTTGATGAACAGTGAGCATTGTTGGGGGTTGGATGAATAGTTCCTGGTGGGGGTTGGATGAACAGGACCCCGTGGTAGTAGAGGCCATTGCCGCTGGATGAACGGGACCCCGATCGAGCCGGTTGGGGTGGATGAACAGGACCCCGAGGAGGGCTGGTTGAACAGTAGCCGGTGGAGGGCTGGATGAACAGTATCCCGTGGAGGGGTGGTTGAACAGGACCTCATGGAAAGGGCTGGTTGAACAATAGCCGGTGGAGGAGCGGTGGAGGTTGGATGAACAGGAGCCCGTGGATGAACAGTAGCTGGTGGAGGTAGGAGGGAGACGCCGTGGATGTACAGGCGTAGGTGCAGGCTGGAGGAGGTCGACGGTGGATGAACAGTAGCCCATGGAGGCTGGAGCGAGGCAATAGACGATGGATGAACAGTAGCCCGTGGAGTCCCATTTTGTGGTACGTCACACCCATCTTGATGAATAGGACCCCCGTTTCGATCGTAGGAGGTCGAAGAGAAGTCTATTTCCTTTGTTTTACAGTACACCATACCCCTCTCGATCAGTAGGACCGCGTTTCGACCATAGGAGGTCAAAGAGAAGTCCGTTTCCTCCATTTTGCGGTACGCCACACCCCTCCTGGTGAACAGGATCCTGTTTTGACCATAGGCGGTCGAACACAAAGGCCGTTTCCTCCATTCTGCGATACGCCAGGCCTCGTTTCGGCGTATCCGTCCAATCTGGTTGGCTCACGATGAAGACGACGCATTCCGTTGCCTCCTGATGAGCACGACGACACAGTTTCTCCATTCCGACCGAGCCGGTTGGCTGCCAATGAACAGGACGCCGTCACTGCCTCTCCATGTACACGAGCCCTTGCCATACGTATGCGCGAGTAGGCATTCGAGACGCCGCCCATATGTACGTATGTGGCCGTATTTACTTTCTTGCACCCTGGTTGTACATACGTGTACACAATATCGATGGCACTCCATGACATGCTACGTTCGCGCCTCTACTACGACATGTGCACTTTCTTACTCGGCCACGGTTCATCACTGTAGCCTGCAGAAGGACAGATCGACCAGTATGTACGTACAGTTTCGCGACCAGGATGACAACGCTGCATACGCTTCAACCAAGTGTGTCCCGGCTGTCAGGGAGGATAAGGAGGCACTTCCTTGCATGCGAAGATATAGCTGGTGGGTCTCAGCTGTCTAGGGGAGAATCATTTTTTTGCCCGTAATATGGACGCACTTCCTTTCCTCCGAAGATGTAGCTGGTGGGTCCCAGCAGTCAGAGGGGAAACATTTTGTTTTTGTGAAATACAGTGGCCCGTCCGATGGCACCCTGCTGTCAGGTGGAGGAATCATTATTTTGCGCGTAATAAGGAGGCACTTCCTTGCTACGGCCATGGACCCAGCTGTTAGCCTCTCCACGTACAATACTCTTCCGATGGATGTCTGTTCCTTGACCACATTGACCACGCCGCGCAGAGCACCATTTTGGTGGACGACGGCGATGACTAGGAAGGGGACGACGCGGAGCTGGGGAAGACGTTGCAGTGGATGCCCATGCAGAGAGGAGTACGAGGGTTGACTGGTTCGGCTATGGTGTGAGGCTGCCGTCGCCGTAGAATAACAGGGGTTGTGGGTACGTAGAGGGATGGCCTGGCTAGAGGTTGGAGTAGGGTGGGGCAGTCAGGCCTGCGTAGCAGCAGAGCCGGCCACGGGAGGCAGGAGCAGGCGGCACGACCGGCGCCAGTTTAGGCTGCTGGAGGAAGAAGACCAAAGGTTGAAGAAGCACTACGGCCGTTGGATGGACATCGTACAGTCACTGGAGCTAGAATCGTTCATATTGATTAACTTGAGAAAGCCCTCCGTCCGCATTAGCAGGCCCACAAGTGAGCCTCCAACTACGGTGGGTCCCAGCTAGCTGCGGGAGCATTCATTTTTTGTGCGTAAAAAGGAGGTACTTCCTTGCGTGCGAAGATATAGCTGGTGGGTCCGAGCTGTTAGCGGGGGGAATGTTTTTTTCACGAAATACAGCGACCCTTCAGGTGGGTCCCAGCTGTTAGGTGGAGGAATCATTATTTTGTGCGTAATAAGGAGGCATTTCCTTGTGTGCGGCCATGGACCCAGCTGTCAGTCTCTCCTCGTACAGTCCACTTCTGATGGATGTCGTTCATTGACCACATTAACCACGCCGCACCGAGAGCACCAGGGCGGTGGACGAGGGCGAGGCCTAGGAAGGGAACGAAACGGAGCCAGGGAAGACTCAGCAGTTGTTTCCCACGCTGAGGGTAGTACGAGGGTTTACTGGTTCGTCTGCCATCGGCGGAGAATAATAACAAGTGTGGGTGAGTAGAGCGATGGCTAGGCCAGCGATGGGAGTACGGTGGGGCGGTGAGGCCTGCGCGGCAGCACAGCCGACCGCGAGAGGTGGGAGCAGGCAGTCCTGCCGGCGCTTGTTTAAGTGGCTAGTGCAGGAAGAGCAGAGATTGAAGAAGCACGACGGCCGTTGGATGGACATCCAACAGTCACTGCTCTCGTGTGTTGACTAAGTTGACATGGCGTTGCGTGTGCGGCAACCTTTTTTTAGGAAAGCGTACGCGTCAACCTATAGTAGGCGCGCAAGGCAGCCTCAGATGTGTGGAAAACATCATACAACCCAACTTCAATTATTTCTAATAATTTACAGCCCATTTGCTAATTCTTAAGGATTTTTTGGGAGCCCATTTTCTTTTTGATAGCATTAGAGCCTATATTGTGGCCACAGTTAAAAATTATACGAAATTTTGCATATTTCGGTGCGGTCAACTTTTTTTAATCCCAAAATTTCGAGTCACATTCAAACTAATTTGAAAAATAAATTTATATAAATATAAAATCCAAATAAGTGTCCATGCATAAAAATCAATGGAATTTAAAATCTTGAAATGAAAAAAATGGAGCTAATTCCCGGTATGATGTGTTTTAAAAATGTACAACCCATTTCTCATTACCGATAGCCCATTTTCTGGGCAAGCCGAATGAAACTGTCCTCGTCTTGAAAGATTTGCAGCCCAGCAGGGCTCACAAAGCAAGTAGGCCTCGCTTGGGTATTTCTTGTAATAAAGTAGAACGGGGCTAGCCATTTTCAGCAAGAAAAAAACACAACTGGGCTCATGATGTGGTAAACAAAAATGAAACCCTAGCTAGACGGGCCACAGCCGCCGCACAACCCCATTGTTACCCTGATTTGTCGCTAAAACTAGTATGAATAACAATTGCTTGTCCCTAAAAGAAAAGTAAATAGCAAGTGCGCGACCTCTTGGGTCCCTTGTGTCAGCTGCTCGTTGTGTAATTCTCTCGTTTATTGACTACGTTTTCAATGGCGTGAGCCCCAGATGTCCAACCATTAGGAGGAACCATTTTTTGGTCTTGTAATAACAAGGCGCTTTCTTATGTACTGCCATGACCCTGGTGGGTCCCTACTGTAATCCTATCCACGTACAGTCATCTCCGTGTTCCCCTTGATTGTTGACAACGTTAACAACGCAAGAGGGCGACGCACCACACACGGCGAGCGAACCAGGGGGAGGACGACGGCGAGGCCTCGCACGGAATGAATATGAGCTGTGGAAGATGCGTCGGTCGAGTCGCAGGCGGAGGGGAGTACGAGGGTTGACTGGTTCGGGTGCGTGTTGGGGTTGACGTCCCCAGAGAATAACAGGACGTGTGGGGGAATAGAGGGAGGGACTGGCCACCATTGGAGGGTACAGTAGGGTGGCGGAGGCGCAGCCAACCATGGGAGGCGGGAGCAGGCGGAACCGGCGGGGTGGTTTCGTTTGGGCAGCTAGAGGAAGAAGACAAGAGATAGAAGATACACGATAGATGTTGGATGTCAATCCAATAGCTGGTAGGTAGAATCGTTTGTTGACTAGCTAGTAAGTCAACACCACCTTGGATAGGCTTTTTCCTCGTGGGTCCCAAATGTCAGAATCCAACTTGAAAGTGCGTTATATTGACTAGTGTAGCGACCCGACCTCAAATGGTCAAGTCTCTGTGCTTCAGTTTCATCCCTGGATCGGTAATACTGACACACACAGTACTCGAAGGATTTATCACAGAGTAGCAATCACACACTTATTACATCGAATGTCTCTAAAAGAGAACTTATTACAATAAGTATGGCATAAGGCCATCTAACACGATAACAGCGGAAGGCTTGGAAGATAAAGTGAGTCCATCAACTCCAACGGCATAGCTGAGTACATGACAACGACCTATCACACCTTTACTCGTCGTCTGAAAAGTCTGCAACATAATACGTTGCAGCCCAAAAACGGGTCAGCACATGGAATATGCTGGCAATATAACACAGTAGAGCAATGAACAGATAATGCTATCACTATATGCTTATATGGCTGGTGGAGGCTCTAAGGTTATATGATTTTTGCGAAAAGCCAATTTTTCCCTACAACAAAGGAATAGATTTTATTTAACTATCATGGTAGTTGAAACATCATTGAGAAGCTTCCTCCAACTCAATCCCAATTAAAGTAATCATTAACCCAACAAATTAAATTAGAGTGATGAGATACAATAGGATAATCCAAGTACTACATACTCAAGATGTCCATAACCGGGGACACGTCTAACCATGATTAGATTGTACACTCTCCAGAGGTTTGCGCACTTTTCCCCACAAGACTCGATCTCCTCCGTTGGATTTCTCGCACTACATGGTGTTTGAGAAATGGATGACCAAGACACAGTCTTTCAGAAGCATTAACTCTAACCCCGGGTAGACAGTACAAACCTACATCCCTCTACATCTGCTAGCCTACCACTGGAAGAGGTCATGCAACATACTCAACTATGCTAGATCCATAATAGCTTGTGGCTGCACATGGAAGTTTCTAGCATGAATATTCTCACGATCCCTTTGATCTTGGGTGGCGGACCGTAGGAGGATCACACGGTATATCCCGGGATCTCCGAGGACAACACTAGTATATCCCCAGGTGCCCAAACAAGCAAGCCACCCAGATGTGTATTAAAGTTGCCACCTTAAGTTGAACCATTAATTAACAACTCACATCTGTCATGGATACACTCAACCCAATCCACGTCTACGAGCATAGCATAGCAATATAAGCATAACGTAAAAGTAACTCCCAGGGTTTGATAATAAAACAGGTAATAGGTTCTACCTCATCAACTACTTCCCAATACCCACAAGTTAATCACATCCTAATCATGTAGTGTTTGAGGATTGGAACTAATGCATAAAAATTGGGTATGAAAGGAGTATGATCAATGTCTTACTTGCCTTGCTGACGATCCGCAAAACCTAGTGACTCGTAGTAGCACGCTTCGCACTCCGCAAATTCTATCGTAAACAAAAAATTGCACACATAAGCAATCAATCAAAGAGGCACGGGTAAATCTCAAATAAGAAGATCTAACCAGAAAGATCAACTTAAGAACTCCTGTTTGAAAAAAGAATCAAATCAAACGAAGCAACGAAACTCAAACTACGAAAGAAACAAGGTCCGTTTACTAATCTGGACTAAAGTCAAATTTTACAGTACCAAAATCTTGTTTAAGTTGGTTAAACAGAAAGAGGGCTTTGATACGAAGATCTAGGCACTTGAATCGCCTGATTCCGATAAACGAGTGAAAAGATAAACTAAACCGAAAATCGGATCAAAAATCGCGATCGAAAATAATCGCGAAAAACCCGAGAAAAAGAAAAACTGACGAACAGGCTAATGAACGAACGTTCGCTGTCTGTGACTAACGGAGAAAACCGTCCGGTAAACCAAACGTACGAATGGGCGTTCGCTAAATAATTAAACCGAAAAAAAACCGAATCGATCTATTAAAAAAACAGATCTAGGGTTTACATAAAAAACCAAACGAAAAAAACGCGTCAACTCCGGCGAACTCCGCGAGGTGGCGCGGCGGCGGCGGCGGCGCAGGGCTCGTGGCGGCGCGGGGCTCGAGGCGGCTAGGGTTTCAGGGCGGCACGTGCTGGGGTGGGTTGCGGTGGGGTGGCGGCTTATAAAGGCTGGGGGGCGGAGTCCGGGTCGCCCACGGCGGCCCAAGTCGGTTTGATAATTTTTTTAATAATTCTGATGCACAGCAAAAGAAAGAAAAAGAGTACTAAACCGACTCCAAAAATCCCGAAATAAATTGTCCCCGTCCTCTAGAAATATGCCAGACAAGGTGAACATTTATTTGGGCCTATAATGCAATTTTGAAAACGCGTATTTTTCCTATTTAAACAAAATAGCAATAAAATCACAAATAAAATCATTGATTTAATTTTAATATTTTTCCTCCAATATTTCATTTATTTTGGAGAAGTCATATTATCTCCTCTCATATATTTTAATATGAAATATTTTCGGAGAGAAAAATGATTAAAACAAATGATCCTCGTTTCGATATTTGATAAAATTCAAATATGAAAACGGTGAAATCCCCAACTCTCTCCGAGGGTCCTTGAGTTGCTTAGAATTTCGAGGATCGCGAAACGAAATGCAATAAAATATGAGATGCATGAATGACCTACGTATAACATTCCAAATTGAAAATTTGGGATGTTATAAACCTACCCCCCTTAAGATGAATCTCGCCCTCGAGATTCGGTTTGGCTAAAAAATAGGTGTGGGTAGTCTTTGCGAAGATCATCCTCTCGTTCCCAGGTGGCTTCATCCTCGGTATGGTGGCTCCACTAAACTTTGCAAAACTTGATGACCTTGCTGCGAGTAACTCGGCTGGCAAACTAAAGAATCTTGACGGGTTTCTCCTCATAGGTCAGATCACTGTCCAACTGAATCGCTTCCAGGGGCACTGTATCTCTCAGAGGTATATTGGCCATCTCAACATGGCACTTCTTCAATTGGGATACGTGAAACACATCATGAAATCCTGACAGTCCTTCCGGTAACTCCAACTTCTAGGCAACCTCTCCCATACGTTCCAAAACTTGGTATGGTCCTACAAATCTCGGGGCTAACTTTCCCTTAACTCCAAAACATTTCACCCCTCGGAGTGGTGATACACGAAGATATGCTCTGTCTCCGATTTCATAGGCTACCTCCTTGCGTTTCAAATCTGCATAACTCTTCTACCTGGACTGAGCTACCTCCAGTCTGTCTCGAATCAACTTAACCTTCTCTTCGGACTCTTTGATCAAATCTGGTCCAAACAACTGTCGGTCTCCCACTTCATCCCACATCAACGGTGTTCTGCACCTTCGTCCATACAGGGCTTTGAACGGTGCCATCTTCAAACTGGCCTGGTAGCAATTGTTGTACGAGAACTCGGCGTAGGGCAAATTGTCATCCCCTAGATCCATAATCTAGCGCACAAGCTCTCAACATATCCTCCAGAATCTGGTTGACTCTCTCTGTCTGGCCATCTGTCTACGGATGAAATGTTGTACTGAACTCAAGCCTTGTACCCAAAGTCTGGTGCAGATGATGCCAAAACTTTGAAGTAAACTGTGTTCCTCTATCTGATATGATGGTCCTCAGAACTCCATGCAGACATACGATCCTGGTCATGTATATCTTGGCCAACTTTGCACTTGTATAGGTGGTTTCCACTGGGATAAAGTGAGCGGGTTTCCACTGGGATAAAGTGAGCCACTTTGGTCAAGCGATCAACTACTACCCAGATAGAATCATATCCTGATCGAGTCCTGGGCAACCCCGTGATGAAATCCATGCCAAGTTTATCCCACTTCCATTCAGGTATCGGCATAGGCTGCAGTAATCCTGCTGGCTTCTGATGTTTTGCCTTTACTCTCTAACATACATCACATATGGCTACATTCTCAGCAATATCCTTCTTCATACCAGTCCACCAGAAACGCTCCTTCAAATCCAAATACATCTTGGTGTTTCCGGGGTGTATCGAGTATGGCGAGTCGTGAGCCTCCTGAAGTATCAACTTCCCGATCTCCGCATTATTGGGCACATAAACGCGGTCCTCAAACCATAAGGTGACGTGCTCATCCTCACGAAAACCTTTGGCCTTTCCTTTGCTCATTCTCTCTTTTATCTCGGCAATCTCTTTATCATCCTTCTGCGCTTCTCGAATCTTTCCTAACAACGTTGATTGAACCTCCAATGCTACAACAAAACCTCTAGGGACTATCTCCAAACGTAGTTCCCTGAGATCCTCGGCTAACTCCTTTGGCAATCCTCCGCTTACAAGGGTATTGGCATAACTCTTCCGGCTCAAATCGTCTGCTACGACATTGGCCTTTCCTGGATGATAGTGCAACTTCATATCATAATCCTTTATGAGCACGAACCATCTCCTCTGCCTGAGGTTCAGTTCCTTTTGGGTAAAAATGTACTTCAAACTCTTGTGATCTGTGTACATATCACAACGTTTTCCGATAAGATAATGTCTCCAAGTCTTGAGCGCATGCACTACGGCTGCTAACTCCAAATCATGAGTAGCATAATTCAACTCATGCGGTCAAAGCTGTCGGGATGCATACGAAACAGCTCTTCTGTCCTGCATAAGTACACCTCCAAGTCCTGAGCGTGAAGCATCGCAATACACTTGGAAGTCCTTGCGTATATCCGGCAGAATCAGCACTGGGGCTGTAGTTAAACGTTTCTTCAACTCCTGAAAACTTGCCTCACATTCTTCCGTCCATTTGAATTTGGTATCCTTCTTCAACAATGCCGTCATTGGCTTCACAATCTTGGAAAAATTCTCAATGAATCTCCGATAGTATTCCGCGAGTCCAAGAAAACTGCGGATCTCGCTAACTGAGGTGGGTGCCAACCACTCAGTGACTGACTGAACCTTGGTGGGGTCTACTGCTATACCTTCTCCTGATATAACATGTCCAAGGAATCCAACTTCCTTCAACCAAAACACACATTTGCTGAACTTGGCATACAACTGATGTCCCCTGAATTTCTCGAGGACTAAACACAAATGCTCCTTGTGCTCCTCCTCATTCCTCGAGTATACCATTATATCATCAATGAACACCACCACAAATTTATCCAAGAATTCCATGAACACCTTATTCATCATACTCATGAAATAGGCAGGGGCGTTAGTCAGTCCAAATGACATGAGCGTATACTCATATAATCCGTACCTTGTGGTGAATGCTGTTTTGGGTATATCCTTCTCTCGAATCTTCAGCTGGTGATATCCTGATCGTAGATCGATCTTCGAAAACACTTTAGCTCCTTGCAGCTGGTCAAACAAATCATTGATCATCGGCAATGGGTACTTGCTCTTGATCATCACCTCATTTAGTGCGCGATAATCAACAACCATCCTTAAGGATCCATCCTTCTTCTCAACCAGAAGCACAGGGGCTCCCCACGGTGATGAACTCGTCGGATGTAACCTTTCTCTAATAACTCCTTAATCTGCTTCTTAATCTCCTCCAGATCATTTGCGGGCATCCGGTATGGTCTCTTCGATATCGGTCCGGTGCCTGGCAACAGTTCTATCAAAAACTCGATGTCCCGATCTGGGGGCATGCCGGGTAATTCCTCTAGAAATACATCTGGATAATCCTTCACAACAGGTAATTCCTCCTGAACAACTCCTGAGAGGGAATTTGCGTGGGTTCTCCTTGACGAATGCTTGGAAACGTACTTGATCCTTTTCCCCTCCGGGGTGGTGAGCATAATTGACTTACTAGCACAATCAATGCTTCCTCCATACTTCGACATCCAATCCATGCCTAATATCACATCCAATCCTTGTGACTCCAAAATTATTAGGTCTGACGGGAAAACATGGCTACCAATGGTTAAGGGTATCAGGTCGCACCATCGGCTGGCCATATACTCTGCTCCAGGTGAACTTACTAACATAGGTGTCCTAAGGGCTTGGGTTGGCAATTTAAACTTACACACGAATCCCCTTGATATGGGTGAATGCGATGCACCAGTATCGAAAAGAACAAGAGCGGTAAAAGACTTAACCAAAAACTTACCAATAACTGCATCAGGCTGCTCCTCAACTTCCTCCATGTTCACGTGGTTCACTTGCCCCCTATTGAAAGGGTTGGGTTTCTTCCCAGCGCTTCCATTGCCATTGCTATTCTTTGCTTCAGGGTACTCAGTGGCATAGTGTCCAGTCTTCCCGCACTTGAAACAAGTAATGTGACTTAGGTCCTTCTTGGCGGCTGTGGCTGGGTTAGAGCGGTTCTGATTGCTGCCTGCTCCATTCCCGTTTCCATTCTTGGAACCATTGTGTTTGTGGGAACTCCCTCCATTGTGGTTGTGGCCTCCATGGTTATGGACAAGCCCTCCTGAGTTCGGGGTGAAACGAGGCTTCTTCTGAGCTCCAGAATTGTACTTTCCTTGTCCATACTTCCTCTTGCGGCTCTCAATCTGCTGCTGCGTCCCTTCAATCATAAGGGCCTTGTCTACCAACTCCTGGTAGTTGTTGAATGTTGCCACCATCAACTGCATGCTCATCTCATCATTTAGCCCTTCCATAAACTTCTCCTGCTTCGCGGCATCTGTGGCCACATCATCAGGGGCATAACGAGATAGCTTACTAAACTCATCTACGTACTGAGCCACAGTACGATTTCCCTGGCGTAAGTTGCGAAACTCACGCTTCTTCATGCTCATAGCTCCAGTTGAGACATGGGATGTACGGAATGCTTGCTGAAAATGATCCCATGTGATATTGGCTATGGGGAAAGTGGATGTGTAATTCTCCCACCATGAGGCTGCTGGTCCATCAAACTGATGTGCGGCAAAACACACCTTCTCTGCATCTGTGCAACCAATGGTGGTCAACTCCCTTCCAATCCTGCATAGCCAGTCATCCGCAACTATTGGCTCGATGCTACTGGAAAACACCGGCGGCTGTAACATCAAAAAACGGGCTAAGTTGTCAACTAGGGGCGGGTTGTTTTTGTTGTTGTTGTTGTTGTTGTTGTTGTTGCCTTGGTTCTGGACTAATATCTCCATCAAGGCATTCTACTGCTAGATCAACTGGGTGATCTCCGATGTGAAGACAAATCCGGTGTCACGTCTCGGAGGCATCTGATGGGTTTAGAGGGGAGAGATTAGAATAGAAAAGATGTCTAGTGAGAAATCACTACCCATATGCACATGAGACAAACAGAATCATATCACTCAATCAATCAAGCAAGGGCATAGAAACGGTCTAGAACTATCGTTAAAGTGCTCGGACTACTACTATATACATGGGGGAATACTACTGATCATTTGGTGGTCATCTAGAAATTTTGATCGGTGGAAGACTCCATGATGTCCGCTCCAGCTTCGTCTTCAAAATCATCATCGCTATCATCGGGGTTGGAGTCGGTGTCGTCGATGATGATGTAGTTCTCCGAACAAGTGGAATCGTCGTCGTCCCCTCCTGGCGCGGGGTCTCCCATGAATACTCCGATCTTCTTTATCAGGTCATCGTTCTTCTCCAACAGGGTCGCGATTTCCTCCTCATATCCATCGCGTGTAGACTTGAGTTCCTCCTCTAACTCGGCGATCCTTGTCATTGCCTTCTTCAAATCTATCATGCATGCGCACATCTGGTTCTCCTGGCGTCGAATGTGCTGGTTTAACTCCTGGATGAATGTTGCAACGGACATGTCCTTCCTGGTGCTGACTATCTCCCATTGCTCATCTCGGCGCCCACAAATCTGGTAGATAGTAACCTTGAGATCCTTGTGGTAAACTTCTCCAATGCGTCCCATGGTTATGTGGGCTGCCATGCTCTTGCCTAGACTCCAGGTGGGTGCATCAAAGGAAAACTCTATGGGCTCTATGACTGGCGTGAATGTCCTTCCTGGAACTTGAACTTGAATCATCCAGCGCTCCACTTCTGGTAAAGTGGCGTTGTAGGTCCCGGTGAAGCTCGGTATTCCAATGTACAGGTGTCTAGTGACTTCCTTCAAGTGTCGTCCAAAGGGGGTGTCTTCATCCGGTTGTGCAAACTTGTTCCTTGAGTCCGCCATCCTAAAGAGTAGAAAATGGAGAGGAGTTAGAAATGAGTAGAGAAGAGTGTCCTATGGCTTTTCTTAGTGGTCGTGTCCTACATTCAGCGTCATCCCTGGATCGGTAATGCTGACACACACAGTGCTCGAAGGATTTATAACAGAGTAGCAATCACACACTTATTATATCAAATGTCTCCAAAAGAGAACTTATTACAATAAATATGGCTTAAGGCCATCTAACACGATAACAGCGGAAGGCTTGGAAGATAAAGTGAGTCCATCAACTCCAACGGCATAGCTGAGTGCAAGACAACAACCTATCGCACCTTTACTCGTCGTCTGAAAAGTCTGCAACATAATACGTTGCAGCCCGAAAATGGGTCAGCACATGGAATATGCTGGCAATATAACACAGTAGAGCAATGAACAGATAATGCTATCACTATACGCATATATGGCTGGTGGAGGCTCTAAGGTTATATGATTTTTGCGAAAAGCCAATTTTTCCCTACAACAAAGGAATAGATTTTATTTAAATATCATGGTAGTTCAAACATCATTGAGAAGGTTCCTCAAACTCAATCCCAATTAAAGTAATCATTAACCCAACAAATTAAATTAGAGTGATGAGATACAATAGGATAATCCAACTACTAGATACTCAAGATGTCCATAACCGGGGACACAGCTAACCATGGTTAGATTGTACACTCTGCAGAGGTTTGCGCCCTTTTCCCCACAAGACTCGATCTCCTCCGTTGGATTTCTCACACTACATGGTGTTTGAGGAACGGATGACCGAGACACAGTCTTTCAGAAGCATTAACTCTAACCCCGGTTAGACAGTACCAACCTACATCCCTCTACATCTGCTAGCCTACCACTGGAAGAGGTCATGCAGCATACTCAACTATGCTAGATCCCATAATAGCTTGTGGCTGCACACGGAAGTTTCTAGAATGAATAATCTCATGATCCCTTTGAGCCTGGGTGGGGGACCGTAGGAGGATCACACGGTATATCCCCGAGATCTCCTAGGACAACACTAGTATATCCCCAGGTGCCCAAACAAGCAATCCACCCAGATGTGTATTAAAGTTGCCACCTTAAGTTAAACCACTAATTAACAACTCACATCTGTCATGGATACACTCAACCCAATCCACGTCTACGAGCATAGCATAGCAATATAAGCATAACGTAAAAGTAACTCCCAGGGTTTGATAATAAAACAGGTAATAGGTTCTACCTCATCAACTACTTCCCAATACCCACAAGTTAATCACATCCTAATCATGTAGTGTTTGAGGATTGGAACTAATGCATAAAAATTAGGTATGAAAGCAGTATGATCAATGTGTTACTTGCCTTGCCGACGATCCGCAAAACCTAGTGACTCGTAGTAGCACGCTTCGCACTCCGGGAATTCTATCGCAAACAAACAATGGCACACATACGCAATCAATCAAAGATGCACGGGTAAATCTCAAATAAGAAGATCTAACCAGAAAGTTCAACTTAAGAACTCCGGTTTGCAAAAAGAATCAAATCAAACGGAGCAACGAAACTCAAACTACGAAAGAAACAAGGTCCATTTACTAATCTGGACTGAAGTCAAACTTTACAATACCAAAATCTTGTTCAAGTTGGTTAAACAGAAACAGGGCTTCGAGACGAAGATCTAGGCGCTTGAATCACCTGATTCCGATAAACGATCGAAAAGATAAACTAAAACGAAAATCGGATCAGAAATCGCGATCGAAAATAATCGCGAAAAACCCGAGAAAAAGAAAAACTGACGAACAGGCTAACGAACGAACGTTCGCTGTTTGTGACTAACGGACGAAAACCATTCATTAAAGCGAACGTATGAATGGGCGTTCGCTAAATAACTAAACCGAAAAAAACCAAACTGATCTATTAAAAAAACAAATCTAGGGTTTACCTAAAAAAACCGAACGAAAAAAAACGCGGCAACTCCGGCGAACTCCGGTGAACTCAGGTGAGGCGGCGCAGCGGCGGAACGGCGGCGGCGGCAGCAGCGTCGGTGGCGCGGGGCTCGAGGCGGCTAGGGTTTTGGGGCGGCGCGGGCTGGGATGGGTTGCGGTGGGGTGGCGGCTTATAAAGGCTGGGCGGGGCGGAGTCCGGGTCGCCCACGGCGGCCCAAGTCAGTTTGATTATTTTTTAAATAATTCTAACACGCAGCAAAAGAAAGAAAAAGAATACTAAACAGACTCCAAAAATCCCGAAATAAAATTTCCCCGTCCTCTAAATATATGCCGGACAAGGTGAACATTTATTTGAGCCTATAATGCAATTTTGGAAAACGCGTATTTTTCCTATGCAAATAAAATAGCAATAAAATCCCAAATAAAATCATTGATTTGATTTTAATATTTTTCCTCCAATATTTCATTTATTTTGGAGAAGTCATATTATCTCCTCTCATATATTTTAATATGAAATATTTTCGGAGAGAAAAATAATTAAAACAAATGATCCTCGTTTCGATATTTGATAAAAATTCAAATATGAAAACGGTGAAATCCCCAACTCTCTCCGAGGGTCCTTGAGTTGCTTAGAATTTCGAGGATCACGAAATGAAATGCAATAAAATATGAGATGCATGAATGACCTACGTATAACATTCCAAATTGAAAATTTGGGATGTTACAACTAGAGGGGGGTGAATAGGTGATTTTTATGAATTCTTCACTGAGGAATTTGCAGGTGAGGAAATTCCTAAGCGAAGAACTATTTAAAGCAGAATAAGTACTCAGATGTAAACATAACACAACACAAGCATGGTCATCATGATGAAATGAAGACAAGCACAGAGAACAGAAGGCGTAAAGACAGGATTACACAGGATGAAGACAAACAGACTGAAGAAATTGAACTGAGGAGATTGAGAAAGTCTTCAAACAAATATGAATAGGCGCACAACACAGTAATGAGGAAATGAAAGAGTTGAGGAAATAGAACCAGTAAGCTTGGTGAAGACAATGATTTGGTAAATCAGTTCCAACTGCTGTGTCAGTTGTACGTCTAGTTGGAGCGGCTAGGTATTTAAACCTGAGGAAACACAGTCCTCCCCGTATTCTCCTTGAGCTAAGGTCACACAGACCTTGCCTAATCACTCGTGCTAAGTCTTCAGGTGACTTCCAAACCTTCACAAACTCAGTCACTCGGCGATCCACAGTTTCCTCTTGGATGCTCTAGACCATGACGCCTAACCGTCTGGAAGAAGCACAGTCATCAAAGGTAACAAGCGTCGGATCTACGCAAGATCAATCTCTTCAGTGATGCTCAATCACTTTGGGTTTGTAGGTGTTTGGGTTTGGGTTTTACTCACTTGATGATTTTTGCTCAAAGTCCTCGAAGGATGGGATGCTCTCAAATGACAAGTGTCAGTTTCTCTCGGAGCAGCCAACCAGCTAGTGGTTGTAGGGGGCGGCTATTTATAGCCTAGGGAGCAGCCCGACATGATAAGACATAAATGCCCTTCAATTATATGACCGTTAGGTGGGTAGATATTTTGGGACAGCTGGCGCATAGCACAGTAACGGTCGGAATTTTGAGTATCAAATACCTCAGGGCTATCATGTTCCTCACTGTGTAGGCAATCCGCACTGGCGAATTCCTAACTCCTCAGTCGGAACAAATTCCTCAGAGACCATAAGAACTTCATCTCTGTCACTGAAGAAATTAACTGAACTGTATGAGATTTCCAATGGCTTCACTCGAAGGGATTGGTAGGTGTAGGATTTTGAGTTGAGCGTCACATGGAAACTTTTCCTTAGTATTTCCTCGACCCCCTTTAACAGTACGGTGTTTCCTATGACTCAAGAAAGAGAAAATGAAACTACGAAAACAAAAGTCTTCACGCTTCATGTTCCTCGAACGAATACCAAGTCTTCAAGGTCACACCAATTTCTTCAATTTAAAAGTCTTCAGAAATCCAAAGTCTTCAGTCGAAGACATTCATTTTTAGGGGTCAACTTTCACTGTAAATATCAAACTCCTCATAGCCTTATAGACCTGTGTACACTCACAAACGCATCAGTCCCTTAACCTATAAGTCTTCAATACACCAAAATCACTAAGGGGCACTAGATGCACTTACAATCTCCCCCTTTTTGGTGATTGATGAAAATATATGTTAAGTTTTCAATGGGGATAAATATATGAAGTGTAAATACTGATCTTGAGGAATTTGATAGCAAGATATAGAAGAACTCCCCCTGAAGATGTGCATAGTGAGGAATTTGCTTTTGAAGCAATGCACACTTGAAGAGTAGAATCATGGAGATCTCCCCCTATATCTTGTAATTCATACACGCATTTGACATATAATATGAAGAATTTGAAATGCATGATGAAATATGGTGAGTGATGTAATTCAGCATGCGTGCATTAACATTGACGAGGAACAGGCATGCAGAAAATCTCAGCAAAAGTATGAGACCACCATAGAGTTTAAGTTTACAACTCGATCGAATAAAGTCTTGGAAGAACGAGAGTTGTAACTTAGCAAAAAAACGCCCATATAGATAACACGCTTGAAGACTAACTCAAATCCCCCCCTTTGTCATCGAATGAACAAAAGGATCGAAAATGAGGACTAACGCCCCTGAACAATATCATGTTGAAGAAGGAGCGCCAGCGTTATTGGGGTCGTTTGTTGTTGTAGGGCCTGCCGCAGTGTTGTCCAAGTCTTCATACTCGCCGGTGTCGCGTGATGAAGAATATGAGCTGGCCATCAAGGAAGGAACCTTGACATTCTTGAATTTCTTCGGTGGAGGTGCAGACCAATCAAAATCCTCCTTGTGAACCATTTGCTTCAGATCTTCTTCACCATATAGATGTGACAGAATAGCCCAGGTGCGACCCAAGACTGCATGGAGGTAGTAATGGTTTTTCTTCACTACATTGTGTGTAGCAGTCATGTTGTGAAGAATAGAACCAACCTGACGATTAACTCATTTGTGATTTCGATCCACCTTCTGGTGAAGACTAAGAAGAAGCCCACGGTCAGTCATCACCCTGGGAGCTGTGGCTTGAGGATTTGGCTTGGATGCATTGGCAGTAGAGTCATGAGTGGCAGAGTCATCATTGGTGGAATAAGATGCAGCTTTGCAAAACTGACCATCCAATGGACGAATGCCTTCCTCAATAATAGCCGGTGCCTTGCCCTTGTCGTCAGCTGTGGAATTTGTCTGCTTGAGGACTTCAATTGGGGGCAAGTAGCTGAGGTGATTCTGAAAATCAGCCTTATAGTTGAGTGAAGACCTTATTCTGAGGAATCTCACAATCCAAGGTTCATAAGGCTTCAACTCGAACGGAGAGAGTGCAACATTTGCCAGAGTCCTCATGAAGAAATCATGATAATTGACAGGAATGCCATGTATGATGTTGAATAGCATATTCTTCATGATGCCAACGATTTCCTCATCAGATGAGTCGTGGCCTTTGACTGGACTCCAAGTCTTCGTCAGAATGCGATAGACTATTCTTGGCACATATAACAATTCCTTCACGAGGAATTTGGTCCTTGGGGCTTGACCGGGCTTCAGAGGCTTCATTAGCATTTTCATGTAACGAGCAGTGAGTTCAGGCTCTTGGTACAGACAACGAGCACCTTCAAGGGGAGGACTGATTGGCAGGGCGTGAAGTAATTCAGAGGCCGGTGCTTTGTAATGAGTATTTTCGGTCATCAAGTCCAACACCCAAGTGTTGATATCATCAGAATCTCTGGTGACGTGCAACGTTGCGTAGAACTGAAGAATAAGCTCTTCATTCCAATCAACAATGTCAGAGCAAAAGTCGAGTAGTCCTGCATCATGAAGCACACTGAGGACTGGGGTGTAGCAAGGCAGTGATTCCATATCCACGTGAGGAATATGCTCATGGTCGAAGACTTTGTCCTTGTTGAAGAGCAGTGAAGAATAAAAATTTGCTTGGCTGGCAGTCCAGAAGCGCTTCCTTCTAAGACGAGCAGAGTCATAGGGATTATAGTCTGTGAAGAACACATGCTCGCCGAAGAAGTCATCAGCCTTGAATTTCTTCTTCTTTGAGAAGGGATCCTTTGGCTTGGGGTGAGGAGTATCAGTCAATTGCATCGCCACCTCAGGAATCGTAGTCTCAGGATCCACAGGCTGAGGAATTTCAGGTTCTTCTTCAGTGGCATCCTGGGTCTTCAATTCTTCATTAACATTTTCTTCAGCACTAGTGGCTGGAATTTCTTCATGGACAGACGGTGTGGCATGAGGTTCTTCAGATCCCATTTGAACGGTAGTCACTGGGGACTGATGAATTTGTTGCAGAGGTGTGAACAGAGGAGAATTGGGCTGCTGACTTTCCCAAAAGTTATCATTCAGCACCGGTGTGGTACATCCAATGTCCACATCTTTTTCTTCACTCTTTTCCTCAATGCCGGCCTCTTCAGCAGTGAACTGAGGCATGGGCGATGAGACTATTGGGGTATAAGGGATTGCATCCGCTTCAATTTCTTCATCCAACTGCTCTGAAGAAGCAGCAGAAGGAATATCTTCATCTGATCCACTTGGGATCACATACTCTTCATCAAAAGGAACAAGGTCCTTTGATGGCATGGATGAGACAGGAATAACATCAATCAGATTTTCAAAAGACCTAGTCAGTGGCTTCATCTTCTTCGGAGCTGAAGAATCTGATGAAGTTGATGCTTTCCTTTTATTCATAGCTGCACGCTCTGCAGCCTTGGTCTTCTTCACATCTGAAGCAGAAGGAAGAATTGGAGTTGGGGTCGGTGCAGGAGGAGCATAGGAATTTGGTTCATTTACTTTAGGCTCAGCGGCAGAAGCTTCAGCTGGCCTGACAGTTTCTTCAGGCGCAACACTAGTGGTTGCCCTGGCAATTTCTTCAGCGGCTGGAATGCAGTCATCAGCCCTGACACTAGCAGTTTCTTCAGCAGTCTGATTGTCATCAGCGGTGCTGGAATGTTCTTCAATCGGCTGAGCCGATGCCTCAGCCTGAGGAATTTGTTGTTGTGATGGAGCTGCAACATTGGTAGTGAACTTCTCAGTTAAATTCACAAACCTGACTTTGTCTCCAAGCTAGTCAGCGTGGTATACGTCTAATTCATCACTGAGTTTCTTAATCTTAGATTGAATAGTGATAAGTTCTTCAGTTGTCATAGAGACAACATTTTTCTTCAGGAAACGCTCCTTCCTGTACTGCGCTTTCTTCAACTGCCTGGCTTTTCAAATTTCCATTTTTCTTCTTGAATGAAGGCAGTCAGCATATGACTTTGGCTAGGATTCAACTTGCAATTAGGCATAGGAGTGTTGGGGTCCTTGTGCCAGAGATCAATGTAGTCAAGGATCAATTTTGGATCCAAATGTAGAGGCACATTTGTGCCTTTGGCTCTAGCGGCCTTGAGCTGCCTGTCTCTGATGATTTCAGCAAGTTCTTCATGACCAGCTTCGTCTTCATCAGACAGCACTTGAAAGGCGACCTGCTTCTTGTGAGGACTAGGTCGAGAGCCTCGTCCAGCAGTGGCCTTTTTCTTCAGCAGAGAGGGGCCAGTTGATGAATTTGGTGGAGCTGAAGAACTAGCAGAAGCGCCTGAGGCAATAGAGATGCCTGTTCTCCTTTGGCACGTGGCGAGATGCACAGGTGCTGAGGATTTTTTCGGAGGAGCTGTGGACTTTGGCGGAGGTGCTGGAGCAGCTTGAGGAGTTTGTCGTGAGGACTTTGAAGAATCTGGCCGTGAGGGCATTGCTGAGGAACTTGGTCGTGAGGGAATTTGGGGTGAAGCACTTGGCTTATGAGCAGGCTTCTTTGCCATGGCCTTCTTTGGCTTGCTTGCACAGACCTCAGCAGTGGTAGCAGCAGTAGCAGAGTCTTCATTATACTTCCTCACTGCTTCCTTAGCTATTTTGGCTAGCTTGGCCTGGCGCTTGGCCCATTCATCAGGATAGTCCTCACCACGCTTGATGCTGGTGGGATCAGCTTCTTGGCTAGGTGCCAGTGGAGATCTTGGGCATGGAGGATTTAGAGCGAATTTCTTCATATACATGGGAGTAACATATCTGTACTCCCTGCATTCCCGTGCCCATCTCCTCTCTATCCTTTGTATGCGCACCTTGCACTGATTTTTGTCCTCCTTGCCAAACTTGGCATCATCAGGAGTGCAATAATCCTTGTATATGTCATCAGGGATCTCGAAAGAAGTATTGACCTTAGGCCTCTTTCCTCCCTTCTGTGGCTTTTTACCGTCAGCCATTTTCTTCAGCCGAGGAATATGAACAACAGAATTTTCTAAAGAGGTGTGCAACTTTTCTTCTAGGAACGCTGCAAATGAGTTAAGTTGATGAGAACCTAGTGATTCAACAGCGGACATGAGTACCTGTGAATAGAGTATAGATGCGAGGAATTTGGAGAGGTCATATGCGTTCTCAGAAGTTTTTAAAAAGAACAAGTTTGAGGAATTTTGACCAGATGAGTCTTGAAGAATTTCACTAAGCTTTCTTTGACTTAGGTTCCAGATTTGTACAGATTGAAAAATCCACACAATTGATGAATCTTGGAGAAAAACGTTGCTTAGGGAAACAGATCAAGAACAGATGTTATCAGAGGTGTTCAGTGTGTGAAGATTTGAAGAATAAACACCTTTGAAGATTTTGTAGAAAACATTTGACTCAAAGAGGGTAGTAAAAGTAACTTTTAATTACCCTTGATGAAGAACACAACGAACTGGGAAGTGTAGGAATGAAGCTCGTCAGTTTAGATCATCCACGCCCTAACTTGGCTGAGGAAGACAGCTACGGCGGCGGTGGAGTGAAGAAATCTGCTGCCGGCGCGAGTACGACGGCGACGAGGTCGAGGAAGTGAAGCTCTCCCTCACCGGGAAAGATGGAAGTAGCAGCGACGCTAGGGTTTGAGAAGCTCGAGCTGGAGAGAGGTCGAGCGGAGTAAAAACGAAGTGAGGAAGGGGAGGGGTATTTATAGCCGAAGTGAAAAAATGTTCGCCCGAAGAAATTGGACGAACGTGCCCCTGACCCTTCTCATTCACTTGACATGTGTCACCCACGTACTGAGAGGTGGCGATCGTGCAAGATCGTGGGTGAATAGATAAGTATTATCGTGGAATGCGGAACGGTTTGAGCGGCAAGAGCCGAAAATTTAGATAGGATAAGTTTTAAAGTTTCGTTCGCAAATTCTTCAGCTGACAAGGACACAGTGAAGATTTTGAACGAGTTCCAAATAGAACGCACATAAAGAAGTTGTGAATAGACTGGGTTGAGTTTAGTATAGAGGGGGAAGGGTCCGATCACATTCACTTAGTAGAAACGGCAACATGAAGAATTAGCAATAAGTGAATGCTATAGAGGACAAAAACTCAAATATATATATAGCCAATGAAGAAAAACGACGGAAATGGTGAAGACATTGCAAAGTTGAAGAAATTGAACAACTGAGGAATTTCAAGACTGAGGAAAAAATCAAATTGAAGATTTGAACTTTTGGTGGTGGCGTAACCCACCGTATAAGAATGATGATTTCAGACACCGCATACAATTGTCGTAGGGTTCTAAGAATCAAATTCTTCGTCAATTTCTTCACACTTAGAGTGTTAGTCTTCATTGATTGAAGAAAAACATTTCTTCATGTGTTGCACATATAAGTCATCAATTTTGCATAAGTGTTAGGATGAGTGTCCTTTTCAAAGAACATTCGAAGATTCTAGGATATTTAGCTCACACCTCAACTTGCTAAATCTCTTCTCATCCAAGGGCATAGTGAAGATATCGGCTAGCTATTCTTCAGTCCTTACATGCTCTATAGAAATGTTGCCCTTCCACACATGATCACGAAGAAAATGATGACGAATCTGAATGTGCTTTGTCTTCGAGTGCTGAACTGGGTTATGAGCAATCTTGATTGCACTCTCATTGGCACAGTAGAGCGGCACATTCTTCATGTTGACGCCGTAGTCTTTGAGAGTTTGCTTCATCCATCACAGTTGAGCACAGCAAGAACCAGCAGCAATGTACTCAGCTTCAACAGTAGAAAGTGATACGCTGTTCTGTTTCTTCGAGGACCAACAGACCAAAGATCGTCCGAGGAAATGGCCTGTGCTAGATGTTGACTTGCGGTCCACACGATCACCAGCATACTCAGAGTCTGAATATCCAATGAGATCAAAAGCCGAGCCCTTTGGGTACCATAATCCAAGTGTTGGTGTGTGAGCTAGATATCGAAGAATATGCTTCACAGCCTTATGGTGTGATTCCTTCGGTGTAGCTTGAAATCGGGCACACATGCAAACACTAAGCTAATATCCGGCCTAGATGCACATAAGTACAATAAAGAACCAATCATGGAGCGGTATACCTTTTGATCGAAGTCAATACCATTTTCATCAGTGCATAGATGGCCATTTGTGGGCATAGGAATTTTGACCCCTTTGCAATCTTGCATGCCGAATTTCCTCAGTACGTCCTTGAGGTATTTCTCCTAAGATATGAATATGCCATTTCGCTGTTGACGAATTTGAAGACCTAAGAAGAATTTCAATTCTCCCATCATAGACATCTCATATTCCTCCCTCATCATATAACCAAATTCGTCAGAGTTACGTTGGTCAGTACACCCAAAGATAATATCATCAACATATATTTGGCACACAAACAATTCACCATCATAAGATTTAGTGAAAAGAGTAGGGTCAAGTGAACCGGGTTTGAAGCCTTTCTTCATGAGGAATTCCTTCAAAGTATCATACCACGCCCGAGGGGCCTGCTTGGGGCCATAGAGGGCCTTATTGTGTCCGAAGACTTTGTCAGGATGCTTTGGATCTTCAAAACCTGGGGGTTGAGCAACATATACTTCTTCCTCAAGCTTACCGTTGAGGAATGCACTTTTCACATCCATTTGGTATAAAGTGTTATCATTATGGTTAGCATAAGCAAGTAATATGCGAATAGCCTCAAGTCTAGCAACAGGTGCAAAATTTTCATCGAAATCAATTCCTTCAACCTGTGTGTAGCCTTGAGCTACAAGTCATGCCTTATTCCTCACCACACGGCCTTTTTCATCTTGCTTGTTGCGGTAGATCCACTTTGTGCCAATGATATTGTGCTTGCGAGGATCTGGATGTTTGACCAGTTCACAGACGTTGTTGAGCTCGAACTGATGTAATTCTTCTTGCATAGCTTGAATCCACTCAGGCTCCAGAAATGCTTCATCTACCTTAGTGCACTACTAGGAAAACCCTTACCAGTAGCGCTAGTTTTTTGGCTATAAGTAGCGCGGGTAGGCGCGCTACTGCTACGGCGCTACAACTATTTTTTAGCAGTAGTGCTTGTTTGAACCAGCGCTACTGCTATCTATATCTAGCAGTAGCGCGCCTTTGTCCATCGCTACTGCTAATACTAGTAGCGTGCCCCTTCGAAAAAATGATACTGGTAAGCAGCGCTGCTGCTACTCCAATACCCCACCCTACTGCTAGTATTTTCTTTTTTTATGTTGCTGTATTCGTATTGTTATAGGTTTTATACAGTTACAACATACACATACATTGGAACTATATGAAAAAGGAATGTCTCATCATCATCATCGAAGTGGTACAACATAGTCTCATCATATCAACATAGTCTCAACACAAATGATGTCGATCTCATTATCATCTCGAAATAGCGATACAAGTTAATGATCACATGTCTCTTACATTGTCACCGTAGACACATGTTTCATCATCTACCTAAACTAAGACATACACGATAAGAGCGATCACGATGATCAAAAGCGGTATTATGTAGTAGTTTTTGCAGCGGCGCTGGTTCTGAATCCCCTGTTGTGCTATGAATCTCAAGTAACTAGCTTCGGATTGCGCTCTGGCCACTCATCATAGACACCCGGAACATGCCCTACATACACGGCATACCACTTCCTCGCCATCGTTGATCTATATACCTGTCAGAGATGCACATATATATACCATGAAGAGAATTCAATAAAACAGTTATGAAACATGTGACACCCAAGTTTTTATTTGGATTTTTCAAAAGGTTTTTATTTGACTTGAGGGGAGTGATCAAAAAATTTTCTTCAAGAGAACTCTCACTCTCAAATATTTTTCTTTATGGCAAAAGTTTTATTTGGATTCAACCAAGATCTGTCTTTGGTCTTGGAGGTTCTTGCTTTTCACTTGGACTCAAGACAAAATATTTTCACTTGGGAAATGACTTTTGAAAATCTCCTTGAAATTTGCACTATGGCTTTTGGAAAATCCTTTGCCACTTTCAACAATTCCTTCTTGCCATGGCCTTAGTGCAAATCCTCTCTCCTAACCCTTCCCTCAACTTTGGATCATGATTTGCATCAAATCCAGCAAGTTGAACCTCCCCATGTATTTATTTCCATTTAAATCTTATTCAAATAAATTTCTGCCTTCTTTCCTAGCACTTGGAGATTTGCAAAGGAACTCCACTTTCTGTCTTGATTTTTGCCCCCAAACCGTTTTCCCCTCCTAGTCCTTTGAACCCTCAATCAAGAACCATGAAGATCCACTGGTCTTCAGTTCAAAATTTTCAAACTACACTTGCTGCAAGTTTGGACCAGATTTGCCAAATTTGGTGAAATTCATTCAAAACCTCCTCCAAAAATTCCAAGTAAAATCAGGCAGCCTCTGGGTGCATTGAGTGGTCACATCACCGAGTTACAGCTCCACAAAAATTTATCTCATTGCAAAATCATTCTGTCGAATACCTGCAGTGCACTGTCCATGTCAAGTTCAGAAAGTTCAGTGAACACTGCAGTGGCCTGCTGTCGTTTTCTTCAGAGAAGGACGTCGATCTCGCCAGTACCACCGCGTCGCCTTGCCCGTCGTCCCCGCCCTCTTGTTCCTGCACCGCACGCTTGGCGCCTTGCGGGCGTCAGTGACGAGCAACAGAAGGTGCGCCGCCCCGTGACCGACGCCGGCGGCGGCTTTGCGGACGCCAGCGGGAGACACGACGCCGACGACGCCACCCAGCGCTGCCCAAACCACCGGAGCTCGCCGCGTGGCCTTCCACTCCCCCGAACGCGCTGCCGCTCTCGTCGTGAACCGGAGGGCGCGGAGCGCGCTCTCTGCCGCCGTTGAGCCCGTGCGATCACCTCACCGTGGACCGACGCCATTACGCCAAGACCGACCCCGTTTAGCTGTGAAACGACTCCAGTAACCTCCACTGATGCTGCCTGGCCACTCAAACCTCCTGCCAACCCACCGCTCTGCCGTAATCGCTCGCCGGAGATTCTCCGTTCACGGCCACCCCGTCGATCTGCCTATAAATAGAGGCCCCGAGCTTCAACTCGAGCACCCACCATCCCTGCACTCCCCCTAGAGCAAGCCTAGCCACTGGTAGAGCCCCGAGGAGGTCTCCTTCCTCGACTCCGGCCGCCGCGACCCGCCACAGGATCCAGCCCGATTCGCCCCCGTGTGTGCTCCTCCGCCCCCATTCTCTTGCCAGTAACTTCACCTTGCACCCCTCGTTCTGACACGCGCCTCAATTCGTAGTTTGCAGCCCTCCACCGGAGTTCCCCATCCTCACCCGAGCCGCCGTCCGCTGGAGATAGTGTCGCCGTCGACGTGGTGCTCCCCGTTGGACGAGTCCACCACCCACCGACGCAGAAGAAGACGCTGAAGCTCTTGGTACCCTCCGTTTCTCCTAACTCGCCGTGGTTCGACGCCGGCGTCCACCGCAGTCTTCGGGCACCGGCGAGCTTTTTAAACCTGACAGGTGGACCCCGCCTGTCAGCCTCTATTCTATTCCCCTTCGAACAGTTTTTTGTTGGCGCCTTCGGGCAAATACGTTTTCTCCTTTGCGCTTGCGCATTCCCAACCGAAGCGTTTTCTGTTTTCTCAGTTAGAACCCTGGAACTTTTCTGTTTCATTACAGATAAGTCCCTGGACAGAAACCTTTATAACTTTTTAATAAAAAGGAATTTTTGAGTGATTCTTTTTCTGACAATCTTCAAATTTTGTCTAGTTTTTTATGGGATTTATTTGAGAATTATTTGGAAAAGTTTCTGTGCAAGTGTTGGTTTTCACGTTAGTACCCGTTTCGTGATTGCCGTAGGTTCCGGAAGAGGTGACGGAGCCGCGAACTTCGCCGAGCTAGACTCCGACTTCTCCGAACCAGGCAAGCATGTTTTGAAAATTTGATATGACAGGGGTTTTACATGTTCACGTGAGAGTTTGTGCGTGGCATATGAGTATCGGTAAATACCTCGTTGCTTGTAAGGCAACGACCCGGTTGTTCCAAAGTCGCGATGATCTCTGATGAGAGATGGCCTAATCATGTGGTGACATGAAGGGCAGCAAGGTGGTACTGTTGTAGCATACCAGCCTTGCGTCATCCGACTTTCTCCGACGTTAACGTGGTTGGAGCCACGTTATCGTTCTCTTCCCGCATGTTCCAAAGTTGCGATGATCTCTGATGAGAGATGGCCTAATCATGTGGTGACATTAAGGGCAGCAAGGTGGTACTGTTGTAGCATACCAGCCTTGCGCCATCCGACTTTCTCCGACGTTAACATGGTTGGAGCCACGTTACCGTTCTTTCCCCTT
Organism: Triticum aestivum; assembly: GCF_018294505.1. Taxonomy (NCBI): domain Eukaryota; kingdom Viridiplantae; phylum Streptophyta; class Magnoliopsida; order Poales; family Poaceae; genus Triticum; species Triticum aestivum. Next base: position 199,333,259 of record NC_057805.1, read on the forward strand.
TCCGTGCTACCACATGTCTCATTGCCAGGATGTGGTTTAGTAAGTTGGTAACCTCTTTCCGTGTACACACCAAACAGAGAGGCCGGGATGATGGTACCTTGGCCCAGGATTAAAGCCAGTCATCCGGTCAGGGGGCATGGGTGTTTCCGGTTGGGACCGAGAGGGGGGGCACCCCCTTAGAGCGCGCGTATAGAAATTTGATCCCATGCTACGCGAGGTTGTAGCCTCCCCGTCTCAAGGTTTTTCTTGAATGTTGCCGAGGGTGATCCCTGGCTTCGGATGGTTGAATTGGGTGTGTACTGGTTAGACGTGTTTCTTCCAAAACACCGTAGACGGAACTAGTCCCCGTGACTACTGAAATCCGTTGGCTGTGGTTAAGTACAAACTCTGCAGAGTCAATTCTTTCCAAATCATCGTATCCATGATCAAGTAGTGTAAACATTATATCCATGCCTATCCGTGTGAAAAACTTGTCCCCGGTGAACAAGCTCAAGTGGTAAATCCAGTTTTATTGTTATTCCTGTGGATGGACTAACTTTATATTTGTCGCATGCTTGTGATAATTTATGTTCCCGAACGATTGTATTATTGAGCTATAATATAAGCCCTTCATGTGATGTCGCACAGACGTCCGACTGTGGCGTGCACTGTCTTTATTGTCTGTTGCAAGCCCTTTATGTGGTGTCGCCTCGACGCCCGACTGTGGCATTATTATTCTGCATTTTCCTCTCGAGGAGTCTTTCAGACACTCGTTTGGCACCCGCATTATTATTCCGCATTTTCCGCTCGAGGAGTCTTTCAGACACTCGTTTGGCACCCGCATTATTATTCCGCGCTTATCGCTCGAGGAGTCTTTCAGACACTCGTTTGGCACCTGTATTATTATTCTGCATTTTCCGCTCGAGGAGTCTTTCAGACACTCGTTTGGCACCAGTATTACTATTCTGCAGTTTCCGCTCGAGGCATCATTCAGACCCTCGCTTGGCACCCAGTATTTATTATCTCTATGTCTGATCGCACTGGTTAACTTGTTCATGTGCTTCATGTTTACATTTGTTATACCTTATGTCCGAACTGTCTTGCGAGTACGTTCATAGTACTCACCTGGCTTGTTGATTTGGCCAGATGTTGACGAAGGCGATCTCTTGGATGAAGAGTTTGATAGCGCATCCGATGCCTAGAGGAGTCCCAGTCAGTCCTGCGTGATCCCGGATTTTGGTCACTTGTATTGTATACGCTTCCGCCACCCGCAATAAGTCTTCTCGAGCCTCACTCCGACGCTCGAAGAGTTGTAGTCTTCTGGAATCATATCACTCGCTTCGCGATGATATTTCCACCACCGTTATTATCGTGAGTTAGTAATTTGCCACCCTACCGCCGTCTTGTCTCAGCGGCGTGCATGTAATAAATTGTTGGGCAGTCTCTGCTCAACCTTGTATTATATTTAGTACTCCTGGTATTTTTCTTCTGTGACCAAGATATTGTCTACCAGTGAGAGGGAAATTCTTCCTCGCTGGTCCGTAAAAGGGATTGGTCTCTCAATAATTATTTTATTGAAAAACCGGTCGTGACAAAACAGAAGCAACATATATAGTTAACATAGTTAACATATTTCATCGTACCGAGAGTAATTAACTAGAGCGCGGCACCATACATCTAATAGTTTCGTCGTACTGAGAGATTCGAAGTTTCGTCGTACAGAAAGTAACAAGTAACTAAACAGACACATTGTTTTTAAGAAGTGCATTCTTCCCATCTGTCCATATCCGGAAGGGTGCACCCAAGCTTAGTGAAAGGCATCATGTCCTGACACTGTAGGGCAATGCGGGTTCGGACGTCAGCTCGCGATATTGGGCCGCTGTAGAACATCCCATTCTCTTCGAGGACATCTTTCATGATGATGGACGCAATTTCCTGTTGGATCCGGTAGAAATCATTTCGAAGTCGATTATCCGGCATGGCTCCAAAGGCTTCGGCCCATCTCTGGATATGGGTATCGGATGAAGATTTCATGCAAAGTGATTGCACATCCCTTCTGTACTCCATCATTAGATGGATGACGTAGAATCCATCATTCTCACTTCTTGCCGGTTGCTGGATGCAACAAAAGTCAGTCTTGTGGCTGAAACAAAGCCCGACCTTATTTGTTTTTTTGCATTGGAGGTAGCCACCCCGCATGCTGAAGCCCAGCATAGCTCTGTCGAGAACATACTTTATGTGTGTGTAATGTTTCTTCTGTATGTTCTTCGATGGGTCCAAATATAGAGCGCGGGAGTAACGCGGGTAAAGAACAATGAGAACGGCACGACACCCCCCGCTGCGCAAAATACACGATCAAGTTTAGCCTCCATGCGTGCCAAGTAATTATTGAAATGCACGAAAGGATGTATGTGTTATAGTGCTATCCGCGGATGACTTACATGGGATGATAAGGTAGGAGAATCGTTTCTTTGTCCTTATTGTTGACCAAGAATTCTTCGATGTACTGACTCGCATATTGACGGTTGGCGTCGTTGATTGACAAGAAGCCCTCATGCATGTAGTATGGGTCCGCGACCGCAAGACCGGTGACTTGCTCTCTCCTGACGATGTAGTTCATGTGCAGCGCATACAGGCGGACGAACGTAAAATCGAGTGTCCTCATTTGAAACATCTGGAAGATGTAATCAAACCTCAGGAAGAAGAGGTCCGCGGGGCATGTGTGGACATACATCTTGCAACTGCTCGGCACATGAACCGTATAAAGTGGGTATCCTAGATCATCCGAGGCGAGGAGGCTTCTCTCTGTCGAAAGCTCATGGTCATGGAGTCTCCTGAGACCCCCTTCTATGGCAGCTAGTGCATTCGCCGATACCACTGGCTCTCCGGCGACATGGATTAATGGCGCATGTTTCATCGGTACACTGTCAACCTTGGTCGAAGGCGGCTGGCTGCTAGAACCAACACTACCAGCTTTATTGGATTTTCTCGCCGCCGGTCTCTTCCTCTGCTTCTTCTTGGTGGGCTCAGGTGCTGATGGGTCTGTCAGACCCTCCCTGAGCACCACCCCTAGTGTTGTCGGGCTCAACTTTGGATGACTCTGGCTAATTAGTTGAGCTTGGGTGGAGCCGGCACCTGGAGGCGTGTCCTGCGAGGATTGCATGAACAAAGACTTCTTTCACTCCCGAGGAAGTTCCGGCTCTGGTACATGCATCTCATATTCATATGGTTGACTCATTGTTACTTCGTTGTCAAAGGCAGTATTGAGATACTGGAGAGGGTCATCGGCCTCCTCCATGTCATGATCCTTATCCTCTTCCATGGGGCAGATGGCATCATCTGCCGGCGGAACGGTTGGCCCTCCTTCCTCATGTCTCTCAATCTCAGGAAGCAGCACATACGATGGTTGTACTTGTGTAGGTGGTGTTGTGGTCATACCTTCCTGAGGTCCCGTTGGTGTGCTCCCGGCCACCTCCACACGTAGAAATTTTTTCGGCCACAGGATCGGCCAATTTTTGCATTGCCCAAGCTGTGTGGGGGTCTCGTCATCCTCTCCATTGGTTTGTATCGGACGAGGGAGACCCTCGTAGCCCGCTTTCACACTCGCCACGGAGACCCTTAAGGCGTTATCAGGCATCTGCCGGCGGTGAAACAATCGATCCTTAGGCTTCACTATAGTACCCTTCCCCACATCCACCAACCCGCCCTTCATGTTGTAAAGGAGGGTGCATGGAGTGGAGTCGGCCTACAAAGACATATACGTGCGGCTCAGAGATCCAAAAAGAACGGCAACTGAAGATTAATTAATTAGTTGAGTTGATGAAGGTGCGACGACGCGTATTTACCGTGAGGGCGTCGAGCTCAGCCAATGTCGACGGCCCGACATTCAAGCCAAATGCGGAGCTAGGGCTGCTGTGAGAGCTGCGCGGAGGAGCAGGTGCTGGAGGAGGTGCGGGTGCGGTTGCCATACTAGTTACGGGTATGGGTGCGGTGTTAATTGAGTTGCTCCCGGTGAAGCTGGGCATGGGAAAATCACTTTGTGGCGCGTTTGGATTTTGTTGCACCCATGTGACAACTGTTGGAATCAAGCTTGTAAAGGTAGCCACAATATCAGATCTACAGGCAGCGATTATCTCAGCTTTGGTCTCAGCTTTTGCTTTCTCCATCGCCCGCGCCACCTTCTCGTCGATAGTCACTTGACTGAACTTCTTTCTCTGTGTTTTGGCCTCGGGGTCCTCGTTATATTAGTACTTCCACGTGGCCCCATCCCCGACGCCGTGCACACGTCCATATTGCGGCCGCTGGCCAGGCGGGTGTCCGATCATTATGTTCATGGCCCGGTTGAAAGGAGTGTCCCACTTGTAATTTGCCGACGACTGAGTCGACGAGTCGCTCTCGGCTGCAAGCTTGTGTTGCTCTCTCTGCAAAATGGACCGTGAATCATTTACGAATGCGACTAGAATGTAGTAGACTTCGTTGATCAGAACCTAATATGTAAGGTGGTAAAAGGATAATTACCAGTATTCTCATGAATTTCCTAGTCGGCCCGTCAGTGAAAAAAATCTTTTTCTTAGGGTCCCATGAGAATGTGGCCCTGATGAAGTCGTGCTCCTGCTGGTCGGTGAACTCAGCCAATGGATCTGGGATCCCCTGACGTTCACGTTCTGCGTCCTCCTTAGCCCACACGGGCCTCTTTCCCGTGTAACCACGACTTCCAAGGCAGTGGTTCCCCATGTTCTTTGCCTGCAGCTGCTTGCCTCTCTGCGACCTGGCCTTGGCAGCTTCTTCATTGCAAGTCTCCTTGAACTTTTCAAAGTCCTCTATCGTAATTTTCGGATTGTCTGCAACAATCTCGGCGTAGGTTTCATGGTGTACTTGAATCGCCTTTTTCACCCTAGTTTTCCAAGCGCTCAATGCATTGCTGAACTTCCCTAGGGCTTCGTTGTTGAATTTTTTTCATGGCATCATCATCCCATGGGTCAACTTCGTCATTCCGACCGGGGAACAGGAATCTTGCGTGCAACCTAGTTAGAAGCAGCTTCTTCAAATGTTCATTCTTCCGTATTTTTGTGGTGTTGATGTTAGCGGTATCCCGTAGGATGCATGCTAGTTGGTTGCCGTAACATGCTGCCACTTCGCGCGTCTCTATTGGCTCGAACTCGCCAGGGTGCACCGCAGTGACCACCAGTCTTCCGGTGCCGAGCTCATTTGGGTGTCATGTCCTCTTTTCCTTATTTCCCTCATTGGCTTGGGAGGTCCCACCTTCCGTGCTATAGTTAGGAACATCATCAGCGCCAGTCTCAGTGCCGGTGTCGTTGGTGGCATCAGTGTCGGCGCCGGCGCCACCACCGTAGTCATCCGTCATGACAAGGCGGTCCGGACACCCAGCTTCCTGTCTCTCCTGATCCGCTAGAAAGTCGAGGTAGGCGTGTGCTCGACCTAATTGGGACTGAGAACCTCCGGTCTCATCGGTGTCGGTCATGTTTCCTAGGGTTCAATGTCGTAGTCGTTTAATTATCAAGCTTTATATAATAAAGTGAATAATGACAAAAAAATTGACCTTTGTTTTGCCAGAAATGTCGTTTCATTCCCGTCGCGACAAATCTCAAGCACTCGATATGTCCAACTTTCTAGCAATCATGAACATTGCTGCCCAACTGATGCAAAAAAGATCAACTACCATAGTAAAACTGCAAGCTCATTAACCAATGTAACAACTCCACTCCCCATTGCATCATTATGAACACTTTAATAGCCACATTATGAAAACTCCCCCTTGCATCATTATGTGCTGACATATGAAGAGGGAGGGAAGAGGGGGTGGCGCACCTCGGGGTTGGGATCGGGGTCGGGGTCGCCGGGGCAGAGGGGGCCGGGGGGGTTGAGGGCGTCCTTGTCCTCCTCGTCGATCTGCGCCTAAGTTTGATCTGCAGAAAGACCTAATTTGGTCAGAGAGAGAGAGAGTGACCAAATTTTCAAACACTTCCATTAAAATCCTCATTTTCAAAATGGATAGCAACATAAGCTAATTTGCAAAAACTGTAATTTTCATTTTCATTTTCATTTTCATTTAAAAACAAAGCAACATAAGCTACTTTTCATTTCAATATTCTGTCAAAGCTCATTTTAATTCTCTGTCAAAACAGAAACCACCACAGAAACCAGCATAATACACTAATTAACACTAACAGCAATTAAGCTAAGCACCATCACTGGGCTCACACTAACACTAACTAACACTAACGACAATTAAATTAAGCTCGCACGCACGGGGCGGGGGAGGGGGGAGGGGAGGGAAAGGCACCTGTCCACGAAGTGCTCGCTGGCGTTGCTGGGCGTCGCCGGTTGCTTCACGGAGGGAGGCGCTGAGGGGTCGGGGTCAGTGGCCGGCATCGGGGTCGTTGGGGTCGCTGAGCCTTGTTGATCTGCAGAGACATACCGGAGCGGGAGGGGGTCAGAGAGAGAGAGCCGGGGCTGAGGGGTCGGAGAGGAAGGAAGAGGGGGCGGGGGGCCATACCGGAGCGAGAGGGGGTCAGTATCCGGCGTCAAGGTTGGGGCTGAGGTTGAGTCCGGCGTCGGCGGCGGCGTGGGTGGGGCGGCGTCGGCGGCAGCGTGGGCGGGGTGGCGTCGGCGGCAGCGTGGGCGGTGCGGCATCGGCGGTGGCGTCAGAGAAAAGGAGATCAACGAGCAGCGCGAGTGAGAGATAGGAAAGAGGAGAGCTAGCGGACCGGTGCTGTAGGCAAGTTAGCTATAGCGCGTGTGGGCAAAACGCGCTATAGCTAAGTTAGCTATAGCGCTGGTCTAGCAAAACAGCGCTACTGCTAACTTTTTTTTCTTTATATTTTTATTTTTCTTTTTCTTAGCTATAGCGCTGCCCAGGATAAAACGCGCTACTGCTAACTTTTTTCTTTATTTTTTTCTTTTTCTCTTTATATTTTTCTTTTTCTTTTTCTTAGCTATAGCGCTGCCCTGGATAAAACGCGCTACTGCTAACTTTTTTCTTTTTTTCTTTTTCTTGCATTTCATTTTCCACAACTTATTAGTTCCTTTTTCTTTTTATTTTCATTTCATTTTGCAAAACTTCCTTTCTTTTACTTTTACTTTTTCTTTTTCTTTCATTTGCACTTTTCTTTTTCTTATCTTTCTTTTGCACTTTCCTTCCTTTAATTTGGTCTGTCGTTTGAGCAATACCACTGTTACCCTCTGGATAATAATTAGTATAATATATCTTACATCATTTGACCCTCCGGATAATAATTAGTATAATATACAAAATAGCTAGACACACACAAACTTTGGGGATTAGTTTGTCAGCTTGGGCGACGACGACGCTTCAGACTGATCTTCTTCCCTCTTTTGTTCGTTGTCTAATAATTGAGCCCATGGTCGTGACTTTTCCTTCTCCAGGGATTACGATCTTTCGTAGGTAATGTAGTCTTCATTCTTCTTTTGACATATGTTTCGTCGTCATCAGCATCATCTTCCCTCATCGGATCACCGTACTGGTCATAGTCTTCCTCATTGGCGACTCCATCCATTCCGGCAATGCTCCTTTTGCTTCTCCTCACGACAACACGGCTGTGATTGATCGGGTTAGTTATGAAGAAACATTGTGTCACGTGTTTAGCGTGTACCCATGGCTCATTTTTGGCGATGGCGTTGACGGTACCGCTATCGAAGTCAGGTATACACATGGTAGTGAAATGTCAGTTTTCTGTGTGTACATTCGCCCATCTGACACGGAACATCGTCGCGCTATGCAATCCAGAGTAGTTAAGCTCCCATATCTCTCTGACCCTTCCGTAATATCTTTCAATTACATTCCCGGTAATGGCTTCCATCGTCACCCCTGAGTTTTGGTCATCACTGTTTATATCTTTCTCCTCCATGTAGAACGTGTATCCGTTGATATCGTATGCTTGATAAGTCGCGAGGTTGGTTCAGGGGCCATGTGCTAAGGCGTATATGAGTGTTCCATTCGGACAACCCTCTTCCGGGGGATTAGCCAGAACTCGCTCTTTGAACCAACACACGAAAGTGGAGTTGTGCTCTCTAATAACTTCAGCGTCCGTCCTGTGCACCCCACGGTCACAGTACTTCTTTGCAATGTTCTCTTTGTGCAGTGTCACGAAATCTTCTAGCACATCTAGGTGTTGTAGCACTACTAAGTTTGCCCTGTCAAGGTCATTTTGTCGGCCCGAGCGTAACACATTCACATCCCTATGACCGTTGGTGTGACCATCGCTTTCGAGCCTTCCACAGTGCTTGTTGATGGGCAAACCAACAATAGGGTCTTTGGTCAGATAACTCTCACAGAAAGAGATGCACTCTTTGGTCTGATATCCCTGGGCTATGCTTCCATCTGGACAGGACATGTTACGAACGAATCCTTTGATGACCCCATTCATCCTCTCGAACGGCATCATGCTATGCAGGAATGTCAACCCTAGGTCGATGATGTTGTCCACGATGTGGACACATAGATGCACCATGACATCAAAGAACGCGGGCGGGAAGTACATCTCTAGCTCATTCAGTATGACAACAATCTCTTCCTGTAGCCTATGCAGTTGCTTCACACTGATCGACTTTCAAGAGATAGCATCAAAAAAGTGGCATAGGTCAGTAAGGGTCTCACGCACATGTGTGTCCATAATCCCTCCAAGTGCAACCGGGAGTAACTGCGTCATCATCACATGACAGTCGTGAGACTTCATCCCACTGAACCTTTTTTTCTTAGTGTCCAGATATCTGCTTATCTTCCCACAGTATCCGGAACTAACTTTGATTCCGGCAAGGCACTTGAACAATTGATCGACCTCCTTCAGATCTAAGGTGAAGCAAGAGGGGGGCAATATTGTTCTTCCTTCTTGTTTACTTTTTTGCCCCTATCTTCCGTCTCCGTCTCCGTCTCGGTCTCCTTTGATGACCTTTTATCGGGCATTTGGAGATCTTTCCTGATTTTCAAAAATTCCAAGTATTTTCTTGCCTTCGGCCCATCCTTGGTCCTCTCCGGCATGTTCATCAATGTTCCAAGCAAACTCTCAAGGATATTTTTTGTGATATGCATTTGATCAAGGCTATGAGGTGTGTTGAGTATGGGCCAGTATTCCAAGTCCCAGAAAACAGATCTCGTCTTGCATACCTTCAGCAGGGGCTCCGGCGCCTTTTTCTTCGTCTCTCCCGGCGAGGGGCACTCTTCCCAGTTCTTCAATAACTCATATATTTCTGCACCGCTACGCTTACATGGAGGACCTCGATGCTCAGCCTTACCATTGAATAGATCTCCATGCTTTCTCCATGGGTCATCCTTCTCGAGCCATCTTCAATGCCCCATGTACACGATTTTCGACTGGCCGAAGAGATAGCCGTAACCAAGATAGTCCTGCACCGTCGTCATCAGCGCAGCTCTCATGTAGAAATACTCTCCTTTGCTTGCATCCCATGTCTTGGCCGGCGTTGTCCATAAGGTCTGTAACTCCTCTTTCAGTAACCCGAGATACAGATTTATATCATTTCCCGGTTGTCTCGGCCCTTGAATAAGCATAGCCATGTGCATGTATTTTTCCTTAATGCACAACCACGGGGGGAGGTTGTACATCCATACAAACACGGGTCATGTGCTATGATTGGTGTTCTAGTTGCCAAATGGATTCATGCCATCACTACTAGCGCCAAGCACGATATTCCTTGGATCATTTGCGAAAAATTCAAATTCAGCATTTAATGCTCTCCACTGGCTAGCATCTGCGAGGTGTCTCAGCTTTGGCTCATCTCCGTCATCTGGCTTCACCCTCTCCGCGTGCCAGCGCATAAGCTTTGCTTCCTTAGGATCTACGAAATACCGCTGTAGACGCGGAGTGATCGGAAAGTACCATACAACTTTCTATGGAGCTTTCTTTCCGGCCTTTTTATATCGTGAAGCATTGCACTTTGGACAGATGGTTTTTTCCGCGTGCTCGTTCCGATATATGATGCAATCATTGATGCATGTGTGATATCTAATATGTGGGGGATCAAGAGGGCACACGATTTTCTTTGCCTCCTCGACACTAGTAGGACACAGGCTTCCCACGGGAAGAATATTCTTTAGGTACTTCAGAAGCTCATCTAGGCTTGTATCTCTCCATTTGTTTTTTGCCTTCATCTTTAGAAGTTCTAGTGTGAAACTCAAGCGGGTCACCTCGGGATTGCAACCATCATACAAAGGAGTCATCAAGTCTACATCCAGTTGCGCCAGTTTGGCCTCCTCTCTAGAATCAGCTCTGTCGCTAGTCGTCTTCTTGCGAAGCAGGTCTCGAACATGCGGGTCCCGCATGGCTGAACTTAGTAGCGACGAAGACGGCAGCGTGTCCGCGTCTTCTCCGCCTTGAACTGCCTCTTCGCCATCGACATTTCCGAGGCCGTCTTCCTCTTCGGGCACATAATCAGTCATCTCTTCGTCTGGTGGCCCCATGTCGTTATTTCCTGCCCCGTCGATGTCCTCCTCCTCATCATCATCATCTTCACTTATCCACCGAGTATGGCCATGCATGAAACCATGCATGAGCAGGTGCGCCTTGAATTTACCACCCTGAAAGGGGTCGAGCCTGACTCTTCCTTTGCATTTTCGACACGGACATAAAACATCCTTCAGTCTTTTTTCATACATGTCATCCACAGCGGATTGCCAGTATCTTTCCACCCTCCTTCCATTGACCTTCATGATCCCCTGCGCGCGAAGAAAATATTTTAAACACGTATATATGCATGCATGGATCAAATTCATACAAAAATTCGGCATGACCTTCCCTAAACATAGTACACATTGAGTTTGCATGCCCGAAATTCGCCGAAACGGAATTGAATCGACATTTTGGCAAAACATAGGCAACTCATGTCACTCACATGCCACACACAATTCGGTATATTCATATCGCACATAGTTTCGGTCCTAATCGCAAACACAGATATTTCCATTCTTGCACAACTCTTTCTTTGCTCACCTATTTGTCGAGAGGAATATCGAGCACCTTCTTATAATTAGCTAGTAGCTCTAGGTAGAGCTATGAGAGGGAGGAGGGAGGGCATTAATGGAGGGGGTGGTGGATGGGCAAAGAAGAGATGGGGAGAAGGGGCAAAAGAAAGGAAGAGGAAGGAGAGGGCGGGCATTAATGGAGGGGGTGGTGGAGGGGCAAAGAAGAGAAGGGGAGGAGGGGCAAAAACAAGTAAGAGAAAGGAGGGAGGGCATTAATGGAGGGGGGAGGAGGGGCGAAGAAGTGGGGAAAGCATTGAAGGACAAGCAAGTGCAAGAGGGACGGGGGAGAAAGAAAGTGGGAGAAAGAAGAGGGGGGGGAAGGTGGCAGATATTTTGGCTGGCGACCATAGCAGTAGCGCTGGGCACCAAAGCGCGCTACTGCTATGTGTGCCAGCCAAAATATCTACTGGTACATAAAACTAGCTATAGCGCTTGCCCAAAAAACACGCTACTGGTAAAAGATTACACATAGAAGAAGTAGTAGTAGCGTGTCTTAGTGGCACCGCGCTACTGCTATTTTCATAACAGTAGCGCTTGTTAGGGTACCAACGCTGCTACTATTTTTTTGGCCAGGGGTGTGGTGTGGCTAACTTACCAGTAGCATGCCCTCTAGAAACCAACGCTGCTGCTAAGTTCTACCAGTAGCGCGGTTTGTAACACACGCTACTGCTAATTATTAGTAGCGTGGGCTCCAAAACACACGCTACTGGTAAACTTCTATGTATAAGCCTTTTCCAAGTAGTGGTGGGCTCTGTGATAGAGACGAAAGCAAAGTGCCCACAAAAGTTAGACAAATGTGAAACTTTTGAGCGTGTGAGAGGACCTGGAATGTTGATGTCGCTGATGATTTTCTCAATTTGCACTTCTTTTGCAACGCGAGGATGGGCACGTTGTCGTCGAGGAATTTGATCTGCATTTTCTTCAGCACCATTTTCTTCATGTGCATCAGCATGACGTTCTTCACATTCTGGAATGATTTCTGCAATAGATTCTTTGGTAGGAATGACATCCTCAGTAGCCTTGAACTTGATAGTTTCCTCAGGTGACTGTTCATCTAACACAGAAGGTAGGTGCTCTCTTTGCGAGCCATTAGTTTCATCGAACCGCACATCTACAGTTTCAACAACTTTGTGGAGAACATTGTTGAAGACTCTGTAGGTGTGCGAGTGCTTTCCGTAACAAAGGATAAAACCCTCAGGTGCTTTCGATGGAAGTTTTGAGTTGTGATGGGGATCTCTAATCCAACATTTAGCACCGAAAACTTTGAAATAACCCACATTGGGTTTCTTGTCAGTGAGGAGTTCATAAGCAGTCTTCTTGAAGAATTTGTGAAGATATACTCTGTTGATGATGTGGCAAGCAGTATCAATTGCCTCAATCCATAAACGATGAGGCGTCTTTTATTCATCAAGCATAGTGCGAGCCATCTCAACAAGAGTCCTGTTCTAGCGCTCCACGACGCCATTCTGCTGAGTATAAGGAGAAGATAACTCATGAGTAATACCAAGTTCATCAAGATAGTCATCAAGACCGGAATTCTTGAACTCAGTTCCATTATCACTTCTGATGTGCTTGATCTTCACACCAAAGTTGGTTGAAGCCCTCGAGGAAAATTGTTTGAAGACTTCCTGCACCTCATGTTTGTAAGTGAAAATATGCGCCCATGTGTAACGAGAGTAATCATCAACAATAACAAAGCCATGTAGAGATGCATCATTTGTAACTGCTGAATAATGATTAGGACCAAGGAGATCCATGTGAAGCAATTCAAATGGTCGAGTAGTAGTCATGATAGTCTTTGCTGGATGCTTGGCCTTGGTCATCTTTCCAGCTTCACAGGCTCTGCATAAGTGATCCTTGAAGAATTTGATATTCTCAATGCCAATGACATGCTTCTTCTTTGTGAGCGTGTGCAGATTCCTCATGCCAGCATCACCAAGTCGTCGATGCCATAGCCAGCCTTCTGAAGCTTTTGCAAGTAGACATACAGCTGGCTGAGGTCCTGTAGAGAAATCAACAATATACAAGTCTCCTCTCCTAAAGCCTTCGAAGACTTTGGAATTGTCAGCTTCCATGATCACAACATAGTGATACTTGCCAAAGACAACAACCATATCAAGATCACAAAGCATTGAGACAGACATGAGGTTGTATCCTAAGGACTCGACAAGCATGACTTTGTCCATGTGTCGATCCTTTGAGATCGCAACCTTACCTAGATCCAATACCTGACTTTTGCCTTTGTCAGCGAAGATGATATGCTTCAAATGCGATGGAGATAAGGGAACATCCATCAATAGATTCTTGTCACCAGTCATGTGATTTGTACATCCACTATCGAGGACCCACTCATTGGCTTTGGGTTGATCATCCTGCAGATGAATTAGTGCAGCTTACGAACTCATATACTTCATCAGTGAAGAATATCACATCAATTTCATGAGATCAATTTCATCAAGCAATACAGATAAAGCAGTATTTGGACGTGAGAAATGAGGATTCATTTCTTCATGATTAGCCTGCGTCCTTTCAGGCATTTTCAGGTCTCCAGCAATTTCTTCAGATGTTTAAGCATGTCTGGAGACCTGACCCTGCAGAAGAAATTAGTTCTTTTTCTTCACCACCCACATCTGAACGGGTGGCAAAGAGTTCATCACTCTGCGAGCTCCATACGAAAAATGTGGCATAGAAGCCAATCCACTTCGTTTCACATAAGAGGAGTTAGGATAAGCATATGAATAAGCAGACAAACTCTTCGAGGACTTATGAACATAATGATTAGAAGAATAATGCTCATATTCATAGCCCTTAAATCTTCCCTATGAAACAGAGGAGTTAGCACGATGATGTTCATATGAGGACTTTGATCCTCTTGAAGAATTTGATCCACATGAGGAATATGGCCGTATGAGGACTTGGATCCATATGAAGAAGTTGATCTGGGGTTCCTATTCTTCACAGGTGGTGTCATGATGACATTCACCTGAAGATTTTCAAGGCACCTTTTGGGAACCCATATTTTCTTCATAGGTGAATCGTTCCTGCAGTTAGTGCCAACATATCTAGCAAATACTTCACCATTCTGATTTTTGAACAGTTTATAGTTGGAGTCAAATGACTCATCAGCAGAATGAGGAGAATCACATGTAGAGCCAGATAGATTAGATGGATCTACTGGAGGTCCCTTTGCAGCAACCCATGAGGTTTTGGGGTACTGCTCAGGCTTCCAATATGTTCCATCAGCATTGATTTTCCTCTCAAAGGCAATACCCTCTTTCCTAGGGTTCCTATTGAGGATCTGCTTTTTAAGCACATCACAAAGAGTCTGATGCCCTTTGAGGCTTTTGTACATGCCTGTCATGTACAATTCCATCAGCCCTGCCAAAGTGAGTGATACTAGTAATGTCCTCAAATGAGGAATTAGTGATAGCAGAGACAGGTGAAGAATTTGTAGCATTAGAAGCATTTGAACATTCAGGTGAAGAATTAGCAGATTCACGTTCAATGCACTTCAAACATGGAGGAACAAATTCTTCCTAAGCAGCGCTGATTTGTTGAGCAAGTAATGAATCGCGCTCCTTCTGAAGATCTTCATAACTCACTCTTAGCTTTTCAAGATCCTGCTTTTTTTGAAGAAATTCATAAGAAAGTTTATCATGATCAGACAGGAGAGTGTTATGATGACCTTGAAGGTTGTCAAACCTAGACTGAAGTCTCTGAAGATTTTCAGTCAAGGTTTTAGTGCGATCCATTTCTTTACCCAACATATCATCACTTTTTTCTAGCATGTTTTGAACCTTTTCAAAAGCCTTTTGTTGTTTCACAGCAATCTTAGCAAGTTTAGAGTAGCTAGGCTTGAGGTTTTCATCAGATTCATCCTCACTTGATTCAGAGGAGGGGTATTTGAGTACCTTGGCACCCTTTGACATGAAGCAATAGGTGGGAGCATAGTCATCATTGCCTTCATCAGCCTTGTAGGTGAACCATTTTCTTCAGAGTTGAAGATGGACTTGCTGACGAATGCAGTAGCGAGAGCTAGGCTCGCCACACCAGACTTGGACTCCTCAGATGCCTCCTCTTCCTCATGTTCCTCAAATTCAGCCTCAGAGTGCATTTCATTGCCAATGAATGTCCGAGCCTTCTTGGAGCTGTTCTTCTTGTGAGATGAAGACTTTGAGGATTTTGATGATGAAGACTTTGAAGATTTCTTCTTCTTCTTCGCATCATCAGAACTGTAATCCTTGTATTTCTTATTCTTTGATTCCTTTTTCCACTGAGGAAAATCTTGAATGTAGTGACCAGGTTTGTTGCATTTGTGGCATAGCCTCTTCTTATAGTCAATGGATGAGGAATCATTACTCCTTGAGGATTTTCCAAAGCGACCACGTCTTGAGAACTTCTGAAATTTCTTCACGAGTAGTGCTAGCTCCTGGCTCAGTTCTTCAGGATCACCAAGGCTGCTACCAGAATCTTCATCTTGAGATTCAGAGACTGCCTTGGCCTTCAGGGCACGTGATCTGCCATAGCTCGAACCATAGAGATCTCTCTTCTCAACAAGCTGGAACTCATGAGTGTTTAGCCTCTCGAGGATATCAGCGGGATCAAGTGACTTGTAATCTCCACGTTCCTGTATCATCAGTGCCAGAGTATCAAATGAGGAATCAAGCGATCTCAGCAATTTCTTCACCACCTCATGGTCGGTGATGTCAGTGGCACCAAGTGCTTGAAGCTCATTTGAGATGTCAGTGAGGCGATCGAAGGTTCGCTGAACATTTTCATTTTCGAGTCTCTTGAAGCGGTTGAAGAGATTGCGAAGAACATCAACTCGAGAGTCACGTTGAGTTGAGACTCCTTCATTGACCTTGGATAGCCTATCCCAGATAAGCTTAGCAGTTTTCAAAGCACTCACTCTTCCATACCGCCCTTTGCTCAGATGGCCACATATGATGTTCTTCGCTTGTGAATCGAGTTGCTTTAATCTCTTCACATCAGTAGCGTTCAGAGAAGGTGAGACTGAGGGAACACCATTTTCCACAACATACTAGAGATCATTATCAATTGTCTCAAGATGCATTCGCATCTTATTCTTCCAGTAGGGGTAGTCTGTTCCATCGAAGGTAGGACACCCAGCAGAGACCTTGATCATACCTGTGGTCGACATAACTAAAACTCTAGGCGGTTAAACGAAAATCACACAGAACAAGGGAGCACCTAGCTCTGATACCAATTGAAAGTGCGTTATATCGACTAGAGGGGGGTGAATAGGCGATTTTTATGAATTCTTCACTGAGGAATTTGCGGGTGAAGAAATTCCTAAGCGAAGAACTACTTGCAGCGGAATAAGTACTCAGATGTAAACATAACATAACACAAGCATGCTCATCATGATGAAATGAAGACAAGCACAGAGTATAGAAGGCGTAAACATAGGATAACACAGGATGAAGACAAACAGACTGAAGAAACAGAACTAAGGAGATTGAGAAAGTCTTCAGTCAAAGTCTTCAAACAGATATGAACAAGCACACAACACAGTAATGAGGAAATGAAAGAGTTGAGGAAATAGAACCAGTAAGCTTGGTGAAGACAATGATTTAGAAGACCAGTTCCAACTGCTGTGTCAGTTGTATGTCTAGTTGGAGCGGCTAGGTATTTAAACCTGAGGACACACAGTCCTCACCGTATTCTCCTTGATCTAAGGTCACACAGACCTCGCCCAATCACTCGTGGTAAGTCTTCAGGTGACTTCCAAACCTTCACAAAGTCGGTCACTCAGCGATCCACAATTTCCTCTTGGATGCTCTAGACCATGACGCCTAACCGTCTGGAAGAAGCACAGTCTTCAAAGGTAACAAGCGTCGGATCTACGCAAGATCAATCTCTTCAGTGATGCGCAATCACTTTGGGTTTGTAGGTGTTTGGGTTTGGGTTTTCCTCACATGATGATTTTTGCTCAAAGTCCTCGGAGGATGGGATGCTCTCAAATGACAAGTGTCAGTTTCTCTCGGAGCAGCCAACCAGCTAGTGGTTGTAGGGGGCGGCTATTTATAGCCTAGGGAGCAGCCCGACATGATAAGACATAAATGCCCTTCAATGATATGACCGTTAGGTGGGTAGATATTTTGGGATAGCTGGCGCATAGCACAGTCACGGTCGGAATTTTGAGTATCAAATACCTCAGGGCTATCATGTTCCTCACTGTGTAGGCAATCCGCACTAGCGAATTCCTAACTCCTCAGTCAGAACAAATTCCTCAGAGACGAGAACAACTTCATCTCTGTCACTGAAGAAATTGACTAAACTGTATGAGATTTCTAATGGCTTCACTCGAAGGGATTGGTAGGTGTAGGATTTTGAGTTGAACATCACATGGAAACTTTTCCTTAGTATTTCCTCGACCCCTTTAAAAGTACGGTGTTTCCTATGACTCAAGAAAGAGAAAATGAAACTACGAAAGAAAAAGTCTTCACGCTTCATGTTCCTCGAACGAATACCAAGTCTTCAAGGCCACACCAATTTCTTCAACTTCAAAGTCTTCAGAAATCCAAAGTCTTCAGTCGAAGACATCCATTTTAGGGGTCAACTTTCACTGTAAATATCAAACTCCTCATCGACTTATAGACCTGTGTACACTCACAAACGCATCAGTCCCTTAACCTATAAGTCTTCAATACACCAAAATCACTAAGGGGCAGTAGATGCACTTACAATCTCCCCCTTTTTGGTGATTGATGAAAATATTGGTTAAGTTTTCAATGGGGATAAATATATGAAGTGTAAATACTGATATTGAGGAATTTGATAGCAAGATATAGAAGAACTCCCCCTGAAGATGTGCATAGTGAGGAATTTGCTTTTGAAGCAATGCACACTTGAAGAGTAGAATCATGCAGATCTCCCCCTATATCTTGTAATTCATACACGCATTTGACATATAATATGAAGAATTTGAAATGCATGATGAAATATGGTGAGTGATGTAATTCAGCATGCGTGCATTAACATTAACGAGGAATAAGCATGCAGAAAATCTCAGCAAAAGTATCAGACCACCATAGAATTTAAGTTTACAACTCGATCGAATAAAGTCTCAGAAGAATGAGAGTTGTAACTTAGCAAAAAAAGCCCATATAGATAGACCTACTTGAAGACTAACTCAAATTTCTCCTCCTTTGTCATCGAATGACCAAAAGGATCAAAAATGAGGACTAACGCCCCTGAAGAATATCAGGTTGAAGTAGGAGCGCCAGCGTTGTTGGGGTCGTTTGTTGTTGTAGGGCCTGCCGCAGTGTCGTCCAAGTCTTCATACTCGTCGGGGTCGCGTGATGAAGAATATGAGCTGGCCATCAAGGAAGGAACCTTGAACTTCTTGAATTTCTTTGGTGGAGGTGCGGACCAGTCAAAATCCTCCTTGAGACCCATTTGCTTCACATCTTCTTCACCATATAGATGTGGCAGAATAGCCCAGGTGCGACCTTATACTCCATGGAGGTAGTAATGGTTTTTCTTCACTGCATTGTGTGTAGCAGTCATGTTGTGAAGAATAGAACCAAACTGACGATTAACCCATCTGTGATTTCGATCCACCTTCTGGTGAAGACTAAGAAGAAGCTCACGGTCAGTCATCACCCTGGGAGCTGTGGCTTGAGGATTTGGCTTGGATGCATTGGCAGCAGAGTCATGAGTGGCAGAGTCATCATTGGTGGAATAAGATGCAGCTTTGCAAAACTAACCATCCAATGGACGAATGCCTTCCTCAATAATAGCCGGTGCCTTGCCCTTGTCGTCAGCTGAGGAATTTGTCCGCTTGAGGACTTCAATTGGGGGCAAGTAGCTGAGGTGATTCTGAAAATCAGCCTTGTAGTTGAGTGAAGACCTTATTATGAGGAATCTCATAATCCAAGGTGCATAAGGCTTCAACTCGAACGGAGAGAGTGTACACTCACAAACGCATCAGTCCCTTAACCTATAAGTCTGCAATACACCAAAATCACTAAGGGGCACTAGATGCACTTACACAAATCTGTCACGGTCATGCAACCTTTCTTATGAAAATTTACAGCCCATTTGGTGTGCTAGTTCAAAATAAGTTTGTGGGTGCTGGTGGGGGCTAATCACTTGGGTTCTGTAATGCAAAGTGAGATCAAGCAGCCGACAAGAGTGATGTTATATCCCTTGGTTGGGATTTGTTACAATATTTCACTCTTAATTCAATAAATGGCAAGCCATTTGCCTTGTTTTAAAGAAAATATGACAGTCATAGGCGAGTTGAAAAGGGCAACAACATCTAACTCCAGCTTACAAACTGTACAAAAGCACGAGGGTTAATTGTTCATCTCGTTTAGACAAAACCCAGATTGAAAAGGGAAACAACATCTAACTCCAGCACTGTTTTCGGCAGTCACAGTCAAATGGATAGGTCGGGTCCATAGAATGAACATCCTGGGTCGTAAAATTTACTGGATTAGGACCATGGGATGTTGTAAATAGAAGCCCGGCATGTTCAGAAGCTCTTTTGTCCACCTGAAACTCCTTTTTTTGCTCTTCGACATACCCATCCGTCAAAACCATGCTGATGTTAAACTTAAGCCTGATGGACAATAGTAACCTCGCATTCAGTAGGAAGAATGTGACAAATCTAGTGTCTGCATGGTTGGCAATATATCGTTCCAGTGTTATTGTCTTCAATCGAATGTCATGAGAAGTGAGAAAATCCCGGTGCTTACGAATCCACCGATTGGTCATAACTTTCTTACCCCGTCCTGTTGCCTGAATAGACATGAAGATTGAAAATAGTTAAGGTCTAAAAAAAGAGTGTCGAAAGAGCAACAGTTGAACGGTTAATTCTAGTACACTATATGCGGGCTTCCAATGTGCGTGAAATTATCACCTTTATATACAACTTCTCCAGACATGGAAAGCATTGCAGCAATCTTGTTCAGATCAAAACTATTCATTTGGATATATAAAGATCTTGACAGAATCCAGCACCATTGATATGCTATCCATGGAGAAACTCTTCATTGAGCATAGAACATAATATTAGTACAAAATGTGTACTCCAAGATGATATATAAGTTATGCGCAGAAATTTAAAATGCAGCATATGGTTACAAGTGTAGATGATAATATATAGTACCTGAAGAACTATGGAGCCAAACACCATATTGAAATGAGCACAGAGATCATGTATTACACCCAAGGTCTCCAGTTTAGGCACAGAGAGGACGGTTATTTGCGACGGTGAATAACTAGAATCAAGGATCAACCTTTGAAGTGAAGGGGCACTTTGGAGAGCTGCCTTCCATCAAAACAAATTATAATTCTTACAAGGTTAGGCGACTTTATTTGGAGACAACCGATTCTAACTATGAAAACAAGCACCAAGCACTCCAGGGCAGGGCAACGGGAGTGGATGATGCTGTGCAATGAGGCCTCCGATATACGAGCCCACACAAGTGAATGTTTTTGAGAAATGGGATTTGAAGGTTTAGTACTAGATTGTAGCACAACGCAAAGGTGGCGGTGTGGAGAGAGGAGGAAAACTGTGAGATGGAAATCGGTGCTGAGGGCACAAGTACATGGCGTTCGGTATCTGGTAGGTGATTTCCCGGGGAATAGTAGAACTCAAGCAGCTGTAGTTCTATGAATTCAGGGGATTTCAGCCAGGCGTCCACCGTGCAGGGCATGGTATGCTTGTGTCGGTATCAAAACTAGCGGATCTCGGGTAGGGGGTCCCGAACTGTGCGTCTAGGATCGATGGTTACAGGAGACAGGGGACACGATGTTTACCCAGGTTCGGGCCCTCTCTATGGACGTAATACCCTACTTCTTGCTTGATTGATCTTGATGAATATGAGTGTTACAGGAGTTGATCTACCATGAGATCCTAGTGGCTAAGCCCTAGAAGTCTAGCCTGTATGACTATGGTAATGAGTATATCCTTTCCGGACTACACCCTCCGGTTTATATAGACACCGGGGGGATCTAGGGTTACATAGAGTCGGTTACATAGGAAGGAATCTTCATAGTCAGTCGCCAAGCTTGCCTTCCACACCAAGGAGAGTCCAATCCGGACACGGGTACAGCCTTCGGCCTTCATGTCTTCACAGCCCATCAGTCCGGCCCATGAATAACAGGCCGGACGCCCGAGGACCCCTTAGTCCAGGACTCCATCAGTAGCCCCTGAACCTGGCTTCAATGACGAGGAGTCCGTCGTGCAGATTGTCTTCGGCATTGCAAGGCAGGTTCCCTTCTTTCCGAACTGCAAGATAGTCTTCGGACGCAATGATAGTATCCGGACCTGTCACACGCACCATACACAACCACAGAGAAAATATAGTTCGTACACGAATCCAATCCGCTGACAAATGTTTTGTAGGATGACATCACGTCCGACCGGTCATAATTCCGAACTGTTTCTGTGTCCGCCGCTCCACGTTCCGAGACGCGGTTGCCATTGTCACATCTTGCAAAGCAGAGATCGTGTCCCCTTATCGTGGGATTTTCATCAATTCGGGTATGGCTAACCCAACCATGCCGTTTATACAGCCCTTGGGAAAGGGCGAATTCTAAGGCGAGCAGGGAGGCGTTCAATATTTACTGCCTTTATAAAGGGATAAGGATTCCCTCTTCCTCTCCCATGCCTTCTCTCCATCTCTGCCCTCCCAATCTCGAGCTCCAGCGCCCAAGTTCTTATCTCCTTTCCACTCGAGCTAGCACTCAACCATGTCCGGATCCAGAGGTCAGGGCAAGTGGATGGTCTCCTCCGTCAAAGAGGAGGACATTACTGAGCTTCGGGCGGCCGGATACTTGGCGAAGGGAATCTCCCATCCTCTGCCGGCCGAGGGACAAGTCATCCCCATGCCGGAGCCCAACGAGAGGGTGGTATTCCTCCCTCATTTCTTCCGCGGACTAGGGTTCCAACTCCACCCTTTCGTCCATGGGCTGATGTATTATTACGGGATAGATTTCCACAATCTGTCCCCGAACTCCTTCCTCAACATCTCAGCGTTTATCGTCATGTGTGAGGCCTTCCTCCGCATCCAACCCCACTTTGGGCTATGGCTCAAAGTCTTCAATGTGAAGCCGAAGGTGGTGGATGGCCAGCACGCGGAGTGCGGGGAGCCGTGGTGAGTAAGCTGTCAAACGTCTCCTGGCTGAAAGGTACTTTCGTGGAGACAGTAAAGGAGTGGCAGAAACAATGGTTCTACATCACAGAAACCCCGCGGCACTACCTGGGCCGCAGCTGCCGAATTCCGCTCTGGTGCTTCCATTTGACTCACCTCTTGGGTCGAGAAGAGTCTGAACTGGTGCTCGCCCGATGAGCTGATAGCGCTGCAAACGCGCGTTCAAATTATGATAGCCAAGAACGTCAAGCTTGTCGATGTAATCCAGGTGATGCTAGCTAGTTCGCCGGATCCTCCCATGCCAGCGTAGAAGTCGCCCTCTGTGGGAGTTTAATCCGAAGAAGCACAAAACTCTGGAGAGGCTCTTCGAAAGCACTCACGAAGGTGCCTGGAAGTTGCTCTTTAAGGGCAACGAGAAACCGCCGGCCACAGATTCAGATCGTGGGCACGATTGCAAACACCTCGCCAACGAGGTATGTTATTTTTGACGTATCCCCTACTTAATTGTTTCGAGGATGATGTCTGAGTTTATTATTGCTTTTTCAGGATTGGATGGAGAGGGCGAAGCGGATCCAGTGTCCGACTCCACTACCTGAAGAGCCGGTCATCCGGCGCCTGGCGAAGATGCTGGTGCCGGCGCCATATAAGACGCCGGAGAAGAAGGCCAAGAAGAAGGCCAAGGGGGCCGAAAGTGGCCCCCGTCGCAAGGGCACTTCGGACATGATGTCCGAAGACGAGAAAGCGCATTCCTCCGTCCCTGAGGACGATGACGAGGAAGAGGAGGAGGAGGAGGAGAAGAACCCTCCCCCTAAGGAGAAGAAGATGGGGGCCTCCACGAATCTGGAGGCGGAAACGCCCAAGAAGGGGAAGGGCGCCCCAGCAGTTATTTTGGCCTCGTGAAGCGGGTGATGGAGGCTTGTCCGCGGCTAGACATCGTCAAGCGATCAGTCTGCACCGAAGGTGCCCGCATGGCCTTTGCTCGTTGCAAGATGTGGTGGGCGAAGATGGACGCCGTCGAGGTGGCCAAGGGGCCGCCGGAGGGCAAGGAGCACCGCACACCCGAGCGATATTTTGCGGATGCCCTGGTGGGGTCTCGACTTGCACCAGCGCAGTGCGGGCAAGATATTATTTTCGAATGAAGACATTCATTTTTTGTCTTTGCCTTGTCTGATGAAAACAAATCCGGTTTGTAATATAATGTTTGTTATGTTTTGATTGTTTCCTCCTGTGCGGCCGTGTTGTATGGAATCCGAGGGTTGACGATTCGTCGGCTTCTGCCCTCACGTAGGTAGTACGGAGGTGTTCGGGATGGAATCTAAACAATCTTGATCCAATTATATGGTCGTTGAAGGAGTTGTTTAGCGCAACAAACTAGGCAATCAGACTATGCGGCTTAAACGCCCTCACTTAGCCATAGGATTTTTATAATAAAACATAGGCGCAACCCCTGGTATACGAACCAGAGTGCTGTCAGGGTCTGATCGGGAAGTACCGATCCTTCGCGAAATGCGGAAAAAAATCTCCAACGATTTGTGACCTCCGAATAGCTGACCGGCTCTCGTCGCATCATGACAGTCAGTTTTTGGCTTTCTCTACTGAGGTGCTCATCCGGTTTAGACCAGGGCACAATCGTAGTAGTTCTCCCTTTACTACCCTAGCCGATGTAGCGGAACGTAGGGTAGCAAGAACAGGAGCCGGGCAACCCAACTATTGACCTAAGACATGATTCAGAGCCAATGCATATAATGCTAAATTCGGGGTGCCGAACTTATCTATAAGAAGTGTTCGGACTTCCTTGCCGCATTATGGGGCGATAGGGAGCCCCTGGCGAATATGAAACGTACCAAAGTGCACGGGTGCGAGGATATAAGTAATTAATACCAACAGGAAACAGAAAAAGAGCAGAGGTAGTATCTGGGGCCCCTTGACTTGGGCTGTAAACTGCTTCCATTATGGTTGGGTTAATGCGTCAAAGCGCATTTATACAATTAATGCGATAAGAAACCGGCTATTTATCATTCTAGAACTAGAGGAGAGCTGCATTTGGGTACTAAAAGATAGGTTGAGTAGTCATTGGATTGTCCTCTAGGACTTCCCCTGTATGCCTGTGCTCTGCGCCAATCTGGTGTACTTGTCCTTTGACAGGACCGGTAGTCAGTCCATCGGAGGGGACCTGTATGAAAGGTACCTGAAAAAGAGGGAAAAAGAAAAGAAGAAAAAAAAGAAAATAGTAGAGATACCAGTGAGTCCGGGATCGGTGTAGCCGAACTACAAGCTAGCTGTGCCTCCGTCGATGCCCATGGGATCTTGAGTGCGTAATTATGTACGCGTGGTGCGGATGCGGCTACCTCATCAGGACCGGGACGGAGGCCGAATTGCTAGTCGAGCTCTTGACGAGCCGAACCATCCTGTTGCAGTGTGGTCCGGACTCTCTTAGTGATGTCCACGGGCTCGGCAGCCGGATTACGGTTCTGCTTGAGAAGGCCGCTCTGTAGCTCTGTTGCTAGGGCGGCTGTGTGCTCCTCTGTTCGGAGGGAGCGTTCAGTATTTCCATTGACTGTTATGACGCCGCGTGGACTGGGCATCTTGAGCTTGAGATAAGCATAGTGTGGCACTGCGTTGAATCTAGCAAACATAGTTCGTCCAAGCAGTGCATGGTAGCCGCTGCAGAAGGGGACGATATCGAAAATTAACTCTTCGCTTCGGAAGTTGTCCGGAGAACCGAAGACCACTTCCAGCGTGATTGAGCCCGTACAACGGGCCTCTATGCCTAGTATGACTCCTTTAAAGGTAGTCTTTGTGGGCTTGCTTTGTAAGGGATTAATGCCCATTTTGCACACTGTATCCTGAAAGAGCAGGTTGAGGCTGCTACCACCGTCCATTAGGACTCGTGTTAGGTGAAATCCGTCGATGATTGGGTCGAGGACCAGTGCGGCCGAACCGCCATGGTGGCTACTAGTTGGATGATCTCGACGATCGAAGGTGATCGGGAATGACGACCACGGATTGAATTTTGGGGCGGCTGGCTCTACCGCGTAGACGTCCCTGAGTGCTTGCTTGCGCTCCCTTTTGGGGATGTGTGTAGCATATATCATGTTCACCGTTTTGACTTGAGGGGGAAATTTCTTCTGCCCCCCAGTGTTCGGCTGCCGGGGCTCTTCGTCCTCGTCCTCGCTTTGTGATCCCTTTCCCTTGTTCTCGACATTTAACTTGCTAGCCTGTTTAAAAACCCAACAATCTCTGTTGGTATGATTGGCTTGTTTGTCTGGGGTGCCATGTATCTGGCACGGACGGTCGAGTATGCGGTCCAAGCTGGATGGTCCCTCATTGTTCCTTTTGTAGGGCTTTTCCGCTGGCCATACTTGGAGCCGCTGAATCCGGCGTTAACTGTAGTGTCATCGGTATTATCGCAATTGCTTCGGCATTTGTGTCTATTGCGCCGGAGCTTGCCGGTGCTGTTCTTGGCCTCGGAGGGGCCTGCCTCGTTGGCTGTGTTTTTACTACGAGCCACCCAACTATCTTCACCCGCGCAAAAGTGGGTCATGAGTGCCGTGAGGGCTGCCATAGACTTCGGCTTTTCTTGGCCAAGGTGGCGGGCGAGCCATTCGTCATGGATGCTGTGTTTCAAGGCCGCTAGGGCTTCGGCATCCGGACAGTCAATGATTTGGTTCCTTTTGGTTAGGAACCTAGTCCAGGAATTTCTGGCTGATTCTCCATGTTGTTGAACTATATGACTTAAGTCATCGGCATCTGGTGGCCGGACGTAAGTACCTTGGAAGTTGTCAAGAAAAGCTTCTTCCAAGGCCTCCCAGCTGCCGATGGAATTTTCGGGCAGGCTATTTAACCAGTGTCTAGCTGGCCCTTTTAGTTTTAGTGGGAGGTATTTGATGGCGTGGAGGTCGTCTCCTCGGGCCATATGAATGTGTAGAATAAAATCCTCGATCCATACTGCAGGATCGGTTGTTCCGTCGAATGATTCGATATTGATGGGCTTGAACCCCTCAGGGAATTCGTGATCCAGTACTTCATCTATGAAGCAGAGGGGGTGTGCGGCGCCTCTATATCGGGCCGCGTCACGGCGCACCTCCGATGAAGTCCGTCTGCGGTTATCGGCCCGGGTGTGACTAGGTTTGTCACGTCCGTATAGGTAGCCGTCATCCCGAGTCGGGAAGCGTCCTCGCGATCCGTAGATTGATCTGGTATGTCCTGCTCTACTGTCCAGGTCCTGCGGAAGGTCGTATGTGTGGTCCCGATTTGTTCTGTCTCTGTTTTTACAAGGCGGTGGGGCGGGCTGTTGTTCGGCCTGAGTTGTCGTTTTATCCCGACCGCGGGGTGGTCGGTCCGCCGCACTATCCCGATCATGTGGTGGTCGTTCCGCATTGCGCGAGGGAGGTATGGGATCTGGTGCCTCCTCATCGAACTGAGGTAGAAGTCTACGCTTCGGGTAACTCTTGGCTGGGCGCTTGAGGCTGTATTCTTTGGCTGCCAGGACATCGGTCCATCTGTCAATGAGTAGGTCTTGATCGGCTTGGATCTGCTGCTGCTTTTTCTTCAGGCTTCTAGCAGTAGCTATTAGCTGGCGCTTGAAGCGCTCTTGCTCGAGGGGTGCCTCAGGCACGATGAAATCCTCGCTGCCGAGGCTCTCCTCATCCTCGGAGACTGGAAGATAACTATCATCATCTGGGTCATTGGGCATGGCCTGTTTATCAGGGTTAACTTGCCCATTGTCTTGTTCCTCCTGTTTGGATGCTACTCCAACAGGGTCTTCATTGTTTTCGGCATCGCCAGGAGTACTATTTTCTCCGGTGCCGGTGTTGCCATCTTTTGAGCGACGAGGCTTAGAACGGCGTTTAGGGCGCCAGCGCTTGGACTATGTCTCGGAAGGTTTGTTCACAATTGGATCTTCTTTGTCATTGTCACTAGCCTTTTTAGGCGTGTCAACCATGACATCGTACGAAGAGGTGGCCATCCAACGTCCAGTGAATGGCGGGTCTTGGCCTTGCTCCTTGTCGGCATCGTCGTCCATACCGTCGATGTCTTCGGAGCCATAATCAAGCTCGTCGGTTAAGTCATCTATAGTGGCTATGAAGTGGGTGGCGGGTGGGAAGCAAAATTCCCCATCGTCAGCCTCTAGCTCGAACCGAACATAGTTCGGCTATGAGTCCTTCTCCAAGGAAAAATTCTTTATAGAGTTTAGCACATCACCCAAAGGTGAGTGCTGGAAGATGTCTGCGGCGCTAAATTCAAAAATCGATAACCGATCCAGCTCGGTGTCCGCAGGCGTACATGGTCCGGAACTTATAGCCGGAGACGAGTCTGGAGTTCCATTGATGCAAATATTGCAGGGTGTCGAGTCCGTGTGCGGCTCCAACTCCGCGGACTGTATGGCCTCGGATGGCACAATCTGCTCCGGTTCTAAGGCCGTTGCAGCAACAGGAACCATCCCCTGGATGTGATCAGATGACAGATTTAGGTCATGTTCATCGGAGCGGGGGGGAGCGATCGTCGCGGTCTCGAATCCGTCGAAGATCAGGTCTCTGCGAGCGTCCGCGATATAGTTTCCGAATATGACCTGATGGCCAGGGGCGTAGCTATCGATCTGCTCCAGATGGCCAAGCGAGTTGGCCCGTAGTACGAAGCCGCCGAACACGAAGATCTACCCGGGGAGGAAGGTTTCTCCTTGGACGGCGTCACTATCGACGATTGAAGGGGCCATCAAACCTTTCGTCGACGGCACATCGGAACTCTCAATGAAAGCACCAATGTCAGTGTCAAAACCGGCGGATCTCGGGTAGGGGGTCCCGAACTGTGCGTCTAGGATCGATGGTTATAGGAGAAAGGGGACACGATGTTTACCCAGGTTCGGGCCCTCTCTATGGAGGTAATACCCTACTTCCTGCTTGATTGATCTTGATGAATATGATTGTTACAAGAGTTGATCTACCACGAGATTGTAATGGCTAAACCCTAGAAGTCTAGCCTGTATGACTATGGTAATGAGTATATCCTTTCCGGACTACACCCTCCGGTTTATATAGACACCGGGGGGATCTAGGGTTACATAGAGTCGGTTACATAGGAAGGAATCTTCATAGTCGGTCGCCAAGCTTGCCTTCCACACCAAGGAGAGTCCAATCCAGACACGGGTACAGTCTTCGGACTTCATGTCTTCACAACCCATCAGTCCGGCCCATGAATAACAGGCCGGACGCCCGAGGACCCCTTAGTCCAGGACTCCCTCAGCTTGCTCAAGTAGCATGACGGGATGCATAGGCTTTGAACGGAGCGGTGGTGGGAGGAGATGATGGCTCTAGGAGTTCAAAATCATTAAAAATAGATAGTTGACAACAGTCAAGATTAAGGAGCACGGCGCACCATAGAGGGCGCCACCAAATTGAGAGGACTTTGGTGTGGCGGCAATCCTTGGTGGGGAGAAGCGAGATGATCTCCCCAAGGATGGCGTCCGGGAGAACGCTGATGCGGTCCACCCGAGATTCTACGGGTTCCTGGGACCCGGTGGGGGCGGGCTCGCCGCTTCTCCCGTGCTGCCGGGTGCGGGATCTACAACAGGTGTCGTCGCTGGCGGGAGCCTCATCTTCTTGGTGCTGGGGTCAGCCGACTCCATTTTCCACGAGGGCGTTGCGTCGAGCTCACGGATTTGAGCAGAGTAACGAATGACGAGCCTAGTTGTAGTGCGAGTGAAGAAGAAGGGGAGCTGGGGTTTTTCTGTAGTAGTGAGGAAGAAGGGGAGCTGGGGTTTTCTATAGGAGTAAGGTGTGGAAATTGGGGGTACGAGTGCAGCAAGTTGACGTGAGGTGGGTGGGAGTGAGGAGTAAGAAGAGCACCCATGTTTTTTTGGGGGGCGGTGTGCTGGGTGTGGGTAGCACCTCTCATTAAGTAAATATATGGGCTTTTGAGCTGATTTTATTATTTACTAGGGTGGATGGGCAATTTTGTCTTGGGCCCAGAGAAACAATTACCACTAGTACAGTGGAGACACTCTATAGCTACCCGGAAAAACAATTACTACTATTAAAGTGGATACACTACTGCTTCTGGCTCCTCCGATGTCATCGAAACGTCTCCCTCTACTGAATGTCGTTTTACTTTTGTTCAACGACATGCGGACCATGCAGCGCAGGGGCCCAAATGCCATCTACCAAATTAGAAGGCAGTATGCAGGAGGAGAGTCACCCAGTCATAGCGCGGTAGTAACGAGCCGTCGTATCACAAAACCCCACCTTCCCGCAGTCTATGTTTGACGGACGAAGCAACCATCATTTCACTCATCGCTGAATCCCCTTCTCCCTCACCGTCTTCAAGAAAGCCAACACTCGCATCTGCCACTGTTCTTCTTTCCCAACGAAGGGAAGGTAAGCAGATCCGTGATGTTGGTATATTTTCCTTCAGAAAAAAAAAGAACTTTTGCAAAGCAGTAACCGTTCCAAACTCTCTTTTTTGTTTCATTGTCATCGTGATTGTGTTTTCCTTTCAGTGGTCTCCTAGTATTGGTCAGTTTCATGTTGGACCAAGGAGAACCAGGCAAAGATCTCCTGATGTTGGAGCAGACACGGGAGGCTAATCCCCACGAGATAGAGAGCTCCAAGAAGATGGAGGAAGCCACCGAGCTGACTCCAGATACGCTCACGGCCACTACTGAGATGGTTAACGCCCTGTTTGAGGTTACAGCCCCCGTGGCCCTGCAGGAGCTGTCCAAGGTGATTTTCTAATTTGCCGATCTCAATTGTGGTTTTTCATCCAAGTACGTAGTGATAAATAATGCAAAAATTTATTAGCTTCGATGCCATGCTACCTTCCCTGTCATGCATAGTTTGGACTCTACATGGTGGTTTAAATAACTTGTGTTTCTTATATTGGAAAATAATTCAGAATTTGTTTCTATTTCAATTAGAGCTCTGATGCAGACAAGGATTGTGTGGTTGTACATGTCACTCGCTATGGGGCGGATGACCTGAATATACGCACTGGGAAAACAGATTTCTTAGGCTGTTGGATCCTGGAAGCCATTTGCACTTATACCAATGTCGAGATGTATTCCAGCCTGACTATTGTCAGGCGTGTTGTCCATGGTGCACTGAAGCACAAGAAGTTCAAAGCTACTCCTTCGTTTGTTAGGCATACTATTCTTGTCAAGCTTACACAGGAAGATGAGGTGGCATGCCTCCACAAACATGTTTATGAGTGGCAAGGCCACAAGGTTATCTTCAGGAAGGTTCACAGGATTGAGCTGCTGCCGGACGACCTCGATGATGTTCATGGCAAGGTCCGTCCTGTGTCCATCCCAAATTAGATCAAGGCATGAAATAGTTTCCCCAGCTAGTGTTTAATACTCCCTCTGTCCCACAATATAAGAACGTTTTGACACTAGTGTAGTGTAGAAAATGTTCTCATATTATGGGACGGAGGAAGTAGTAGTTTGGATTGTGTCTAATTATCCGAACCTTGCCTATTATCGAGCCCTCTGGTCTAGTACTCTGTTTGAATTTGTCTATGGGAACTGCTGCTACTTTTGTGTGCCCGTGAATCATGTGAGAACCATCCTAATTGTTGCTGAAACATATGCGTCCTCACTAGTTTTTTCATGAATATGGCATGGTAAGACATAAGTTGTCACGGTTTATCATATGAGCATTGTGTGTTTGATGAAATAGAGTACTCGTTCGAGAACTGTGCTGGTGGTGCAAGAAACCCTGGGTCTATTGCCCAGACTGTGCATAGGCGCAAGAGCAAGATTGAAGCACTAGCCCAAGTCAGATTTCAAAGAACCAAGAGATTCGAAGAACTAGCATGCAGCTCAAAGAGACTAAGGCCAAGCCAGAGGAGCAAGATATCGCCAAGAGAAAGGCCTCCCTTGCCGGACAGGCGAGTCCGGCAAGGGGCGAGGCCACCCCCAGAAGCAGGCACCCGACGCGCCCCAGCAGGGACTGCCAGGGCTCGCGTAGACAAAACCACCTCACCAACCACTCCAGCATGACTCACGTCATCGATCAATGCGGTGTCAAGTAGCAAGGTGATTAACTGGCAGACATTCGCCACATGGAAGCCATTTCCTATAGATGAAACCCACAGATGACACCCGTCCTGCGACGTGTCAAGAGAACAGGCGCGGAGCTGGCAAGATAGCCCGGCAAGCCTTACTGGGCAACCAGTGATGTGACACTAAGCGGTGCATTTAATGCGCCCTGTCAGCCTGCAGAGTTAGGTATGATAGCACTGTTTACTATCATATCAGTGCGGAATGACTACTTTGCCATTGTGGTGACCCCTTGATCTATAAAAGGAGGCCCATGGCTCCCGTAGAAAGGGTTGGAAAGTTGATGAACCCACACCCCCATACGCGGGTAGTCGCTACTGCCCTAAGGCAACCCCTGTCGGGCAAGTGTACTATGCTTCACCACCTCCATTCCACCATCAAACCACTAAAGCAGGAGTAGGGTTTTACGCCTTGTGACGGCCTGAACCTGGGTAAATTGCTCGTGTTCTCTCTGTCGTGCTACCGTACGCTGGTCTGCTCTTTGTGCAACGCGATGTTTCCCTACCGAACCAGCAAGGGGCCTCCTGGTCCCATAGGTGGCCACGGATATCCCGCGACATCTTTGGCGCGCCAGCTAGGGGGAACACTTGCGCGAACCTGAAAGCGTGTGCAGCGCGTCATCTTCATAACCATCCTCATCTTCGACGACGCCATTGACCATGGCGCCCAAGAAGAAGAAGTCTGGTATTTCGGCCCATGCATGCACCTCTAAGGCTCCGCGGCCCGCGGCCTCTAATGCCGTGGGGGATGCGGAGGCAAGCGAGGACGTGAACGCTGCTGGGGACGTGGTAGGAGAAGGTGGCGCCATCACCACTACCCCTGTGGCCGACACGGGGGTAGGAGATATCGGAGGAGAACAGCATCAGGAGCGCCTCGACGGTCATGCTCTGGAAGGTGCGGGCAAGGGGGTCACTCTATCCACACCCCCTCCTCCCACCTACAGGCACAACCGCAGCGACGGCGCTCGGTCCGGGGTAAGCCATCGCCCTCCGTCCGCCCACACCACGGGAGAGACCGCAGCGCATGCGCCTCCTCCCGGACGAGCCAACCAGACCGTTGCGCTCGACGGAGCTGCTGACCCTCGAGCACCACCGCCGCGCAACCCCGCTACCCAGGTGGTCGCGCCACAGCAGCGTGGGTTCGACACCACCGCCACCGCCGCCGCTGGCACCTTCAGGAGCCAGGCAACGGTGCAGTCAACGTCATCAACATCTATGATAAGCACAACCACGGAGGCTATGGCGCGAGCTCATCTGCTACTGAGGTTTCCGCCAGCAGCCGAGTAGATGGATGAATGGCATGTCACCATCCAAAGCTTGCTCGGTTTCGCCGAAGCTCGGGGATCACGACGAGCTGGCTCGCCACGACCTCCCCAAGCGACAACAACCGCCCGTACTGCTAGCCGAACAAAGGGGGCTGTCCCCACAGTGAAGTCCCCACCACGGCAGCCTGTGCAGGCGCAGCAGAATCAAGACCCCGACGACGTCTCGATGGCCTCTTCTGACCCTCGAACACGTCCAGGCCAACGTCGAGCCCCAGAGGATAGGCAGCTGGGAGACGCGCGCGTCATCTTAGATCGACGCCATGACGACCTCCGCCAGACCGACGGGTATGACGGTCTCAACGTCGACAAGCCTGCGCTCAGTGTTGGAGGGTGCCTACCTTTCGAGGTCGGCTGCCCTGCCTTTACACGAGAACTGCGGCAAGTCCATTGGCCGTCCGTTCGCACGTTCAAGCTAGAGATACCTGAGAAATACGACTGGAGGCTGAACCTGGCAGAGTTCCTGAACATCTACACCATCGCTCTTCAGGCTGTCGGGGAAAGAGATGAGAAGGTGTTCGCCAACTACTTCCCTTTGGCCCTCAAGTACAACGTGAGTTCTTGGCTGATGCACCTGCCAGAGAACTCCTTTTCATCATGGGCATACCTATGCCAGGAGTTCATCGTGCCTTCACCGGTGGCCACCAAGAGCCCGGCAGGCCCAGCGACCTGCCACTTCTCTAGCAGAAGGAAGGAGAAACTCTTGTATTACCAAAGATTCAGTAAATTTCATAGAAATATTCCAAATCCATCAGGCAGCCGTTATAGCAGCTTTCTAGTCCAATGAGCTCAACCGTCGCATTCGTTCCAAGATGAACGTGCGGTTGCCCAGGACTGTGAAGGAGCTATACACACTGGTGGATAAGTGTGCTCGGATGGAGGAAGGAAGGAAGTTACCCGGAGAGGAAGATTGCACCAATGTTGATTCATAGGATGAGGCTGAATCAACCAGTCAGAGAAAGGGCAAGAAGCACAGTAAGAAGCCAAGAGATAAGGTAGTGATGACTGTGGAAGGTTCGGGCACACCTAGTACCGGCAAGAAGGCCAAGGCAGAGGCCCCATGCAAGGAAGCTGCCGCTTGCACTGCCTACCGGGAAGCCGCTGCCACCGAGAAAGCTGGGAAAGGCGATGAGCCGTACTGCAAGATCTATCGGACCAATGGCCATGACCTTCAGGAGTGTTACCAGGTTGAGCAGCTTGTGAAGAAACAGAGGGCAGAATATGATAAGCCTGACAAGGAAAAAGGTCAGAGTGCCGCTGGCGGTAAGGGCCGAGGCGATGAAGAAAATCGCCCCGCCAACCCTTTCGGAACCAAGGAAAGCCCACCAGGGGTCGAGAGAAGGAAATCTGTGATGACGTGATTGATGGAGGGAATGAAGAGGAAACCAGTGAGCAGGGGTTTCAGAAGGCCACTGACGACCTATGCATTGATGGGGGTGCATCTTTGCACGCCTCTCACCGCCAGCTCAAGCGATGGGCACGGGAGATTAATGCCATGGAGCCAGCACCAGAGGCCCAGAAGCCGCACAAATGGTCCAGCACGCCCATCATTTTTGACGAGGAGGATCACCCTGGCCGCACCACTGCGGTAGGGTGTTTGCCATTGTTGTTCTCCCAACAATTCGCAACCTCAAGGTCACAAAGGTGCTAGTGAATGGCAGGGCCGGGTTGAATCTGATTTCCCCGGCAGTCATCAGCAAGCTTGAGATAGGAGAAGAAGAGCTAGAGGTCACTGGCACGTTTCAAGGAGTTAATCCCGACAGGAGCCATCCCGAAGGAAAGATTACGTTGTCGGTGACATTTTGGGGAGAACCGAACTATCAGATTGAGAAGGTTGTGTTTGATGTGGTTGATCTCCCCCTACCATACAATGGGATTCTTGGACACCCGGCCCTGGCCAAGTTCATGGCAGCATCCCACTATGCTTACAACACCTAGAAGATGCCTAGGCCACTCGGAGTCATCACTGTCCCATCGGATGAGAATGATGCAATTATCTCTGTGGACAAGATGTACTGGGATGCAGTCGCAGCAGCGGCAGCGGCAGCTCCCGCCAAGGAAAGCAAAGGAAAGAAGTGGGATTTTAGGACCTCCGGCAAGGAGTCCAGGAAGCGTGCCCCCTCCGAGTGCACGGTACCTATTGACAACGCGCCGGAGTGTTCCAACAGCAAGAGATTCAAGGTTGCTGCACCCCAAGTGAAGAAGGACCCGGCAGGGCTGGCTGACGTTGATGGTACTTTCACCATCAGCACTGCCCTCGATGACAAATAGGAAAGCGCGCTCATTGCCTTCCTCCGGGCGAATATCGATGTGTTTGCCTGGAAACCATCTGATATCTTCAGTGTTCCCAGGGAGGTAATCGAGCACCACCTTGTTGTCTGCCCACCTGCCCGACCTGTCAAGCAGAAAGTCCGGAAGCAGGCCTTGGAGAGGCAGCAGTTCATTGCCGAAGAGATCAATAAACTGGAGGCAGCTTGTTTGGTCAGAGGAGTACTGCATCCTACGTGGATAGCAAATCCAGTGGTAGTCCGGAAGGCTAATAGAAATGGAGGCTTTGCATTGATTTCACAGATCTCAACAAGGCTTGCCCGAAGAACCCATTTCCCTTGCTGCGCATCAACCAGATTGTGGATTCCACTTCAGGTTGTGATTTGCTCTCCTTTTTGGACGCGTACTCCGGATATCACCAGATCTTCATGTCCAAGGAAGATGAAGAGAAGACGTCATTCATCCCTCCATGTGGTACATACTACTTTGTCCGCATGCCATTCGGATTAAAGAGTGCCGGGTCCACTTTTCCAATGGCAGTTCGGATTGGTTTTGAGCCACAGTTACACAGAAATATAGAAGCCTATATGGATGATATCGTGGTCAAAAACAAGGATAAGGCCACCCTTATCTAGGATTTGGAGGAGACATTTGCTAATCCACGCAAGATCAATTTGAAGCTTAATTCGGAGAAGTGTGTGTTTGGTGTTCCCTCTGGCAAGATACTTGGTTTCTTCGTGTCCCATCGGGGGATCGAAGCTATCCCCGACAAGATCAAAGCCATCGAGCAGATCCAGGAGCCAAGGACAGTTAAGGATGTGAGGCACTTAACGGGATGCCTTGCCATGCTAATTAGGTTCATCTCCAAGTCTGCCGAGCGTGCCCTGTCGTTCTTTAAAATTTGGAAGAAGGCAGGGCCTGTGAAGTGGACCCCGAAAGTAGATGCAGCTCTGCAGGATTTGAAGGCCTACCGATCATCTCTTCCTAACTTGGTTGCGCCCAAAACTCAAGAAATGTTGTTGCTTTATTGGCGGCAACCAACCAAGTGGTCAATGCGGCCTTGGTAGTGCAGCGAGAAGTGGATGAGGCAGAAAGTGAGCAGAAAACAGCAGCGTCAGATAAAGATCAGGACAACAATGAGCATAGAAACGAGAACAACCCCAAGGATGCGGCAAGGAAGAAAGTAGTCCAGCGCCCAGTGTACTTCGTCAACTCCTTGTTATAGGGGGCTAGATCGAGGTACTGTGGTGTGCAGACGTTGATCTTTGGCCTCATTATGGCCTCAAGGAAACTGCGCCACTACTTCCAAGACCACGAGATTACGGTTATCACTCATTTCCGTTGCAAAGGATACTCTGAAACCCTGAGGCTACTCGCAGAATAGTGAAGTGGGCTTTGGAGTATCCAGGTTTGGTTTGAAGTTTGAGAGCACATCAACCATTCAGAGCAGGGCATTGGTAGAGTTTATTGCAGAATGGACGCCAACCCCTAATGAGGAAGTGATAGAGACAACTATCCCCGAGAAGGAATCACCCCAAGAATGGATTATCTATTTTGATGGTGATTTTTCCCTACAAGGTGAAGGGGCTGGCGTGCTTCTTGTTGCCCCCTCCGGGGAGCACTTGAAGTACGTTGTCCAAATGCATTTTGCCCGAGAAGAAGCCACCAAAAATACAGCTGAGTATGAAGGGCTCCTTGCCGGGCTCAGAATTGCAGCAGAATTGGGAATCAAGAAGCCGATCATTCAAGGAGATTCATAGCTTGTGGTGAGACAAGTCAACAGGGATTATCAAAGACCATTGATGGAGGCATACGTCAAGGAAGTGAGGAGACTGGGGGAGCACTTTGACGGGTTGCAAACAAAGCACGTACCCCATGCGGAAAACAGCATAGCTGATCACCTGTCAAAGTGTGCTGCGCAGAAGCTTCCTGTGGAACAAGGAACTTTTGTTCTCCGTCTCTCTCAACCCGCCGTATCACCAGCAACAATGGGACGAAAAAGGAGAAAGTTAGACTATGTTAAGCCTCTCCCGGTCGAGCCGTCCGCTCTCGGCAAAGACCCTGCCGGAAACAACTCCTTATAGCCGGCCAGACCACCCTCTCTAGCCGGGCCCATGGACCCCGCGATCGAGGCTGGTGTGATGTCTACTACGCAACCTTCTTCTTGTAGACTTTGTTGGGCCTCCAAGTGCAGAGGTCTGTAGGACAGTAGCAAATTTCCCTCAACTGGATGACCTAAGGTTTATCAATCCGTGGGAGGCGTAGGATTAACTCTCAAGCAACCCTGCAACCAAATAACAAAGAGTCTTTTGTGTCCCCAACACATCCAATACAATGGTAAATTGTATAGGTGCACTAGTTCGGCGAATAGATGGTGATACAAGTGCAATATGGATGGTAGATATAGGTTTTTGTAATATGAAATTATAAAAACAGCAAGGTAACTAATGATAAAAGTGAGCGTAAACGGTATTGCAATGCTAGGAAACAAGGCCTAAGGTTCAGACTTTCACTAGTGCAAGTTCTCTCAACAATAATAACATAACTGGATCATATAACTATCCCTCGACATGCAACAAAGAGCACTCCAAAGTCACTAATAGCGGAGAACAAACGAAGAGATTGTCTTCATATCTCCAAACAATCATCAAGTATCAAACTTCTCATAGTATTCAATGCACTTTATATGAAAGTTTTTATTATACCCATCTTGGATGCCCATCATATTATGACTAAATTCATAGCCAAAGAAAATTACCATGATGTTCAGGACTCTCAAAATAATATAAGTGAAGCATGAGAGTTCATATATTTCTTCAAAATAAAGCCACCGCCGTGCTCTAAGAAGATATAAGTGAAGCACTAGAGCAAACAACAAACTACTCCGACAGATATAAGTGAAGATCATTGAGTAGTCGAATAATTATGCAACTATGTGAAGACTCTCTAACATTTAAGAATTTCAGATCTTGGTATTTTATTCAAACAGCAAGCAAAACAAAAGAAAATAAAATGATGCTCCAGGCAAAACACATATCATGTGATGAATAAAAATATAGCTCCAAATAAAGTTACCGATGAACGAAGACGAAAGAGGGGATGCCATCCGGGGCATCCCCAAGCTTAGCCTCTTGGTTGTCCTTGAATATTACCTTGGGGTGCCTTGGGCATCCCCAAGCTTAGGCTCTTGCCACTCCTTATTCCATAGTCCATCGAATCTTTACCCAAAACTTGAAAACTTCACAACACAAAACTTAACAGAAAACTCGTAAGCTCCGTTAGTATAAGAAAATAAATCACCACTTAGGTACTGTTGTGAACTCATTCTAAATTCATATTGGTGTTAACCTACTGTATTCCAACTTCTCTATGGTTCACACCCTCCGATACTACTCATAGATTCATCAAAATAAGCAAACAACACATAGAAAACAGAATCTGTCAAGAACAGAACAGTCTGTAGTAATCTGTATCAAACGTATACTTCTGGAACTCAGAAAAATCTGCAAAAATAGGAAGGCCTAGATAATTTGATTATTGATCTACTGAAATTGGAATCAGTATTTTATCACTTTCTGGTGATTTTTAACAATTGTTTTCATGAGCAGAAAGTTTCTGTCCTTTTCAGCAAGATCAAATAATTATCACCCAAGAAGATCCTATAGGTCTTACTTGGCACAAACACTAATTAAAACATAAAACCACATCTAAACAGAGGCTAGATGATATATTTATTACTAAAGAGAACCAAAAAGCAAGAAACTAAAAATAAAATTGGGTCGCCTCCCAACAAGCGCTAACGTTTAACGCCCCTAGCTAGGCATGATGATTTCAATGATGCTCACATAAAAGATAAGAATTGAAACATAAAGAGAGCATCATGAAGAATATGACTAGCACATTTAAGTCTAACCCACTTCCTATGCATAGGGATTTTGTGAGCAAACAACTTATGGGAACAATAATCAACTAGCATAGGAAGGCAAAACAAGCATAACTTCAAAACTTTAAGCACATAGAGAGGAAACTTGATATTATTGCAATTCCTACAAGCGTATATTCCTCCCTCATAATAATTTTCAGTAGCATCATGAATGAATTCAACAATATAACCAGCACCTAAAGCATTCTTTTCACGATCTACTTGCATAGAAATTTTACTACTCTCCACATAAGCAAATTTATTGTCATCAATAGTAGCGGGAGCAAGCTCAACAAAATAACTATCATGTGATTGAAAATTAAGATCAAGGTGACAAGTTTCATGGTTATCATTATTCTCTATAGCATACGTGTCATCACAATAATCATAATAAATAGGAGGCATGATTTCATCATAATAAATTTTCTCATCAAAACTTGGGGGACTAAAAATATCATATTCATCAAACATAGCATCCCCAAGCTCGTGGCTTTGCATATCATTAGCATAATGGGTATTCAAGGAATTCATACTAACAACATTGCAATCATACTCATCATTCACATATTTTATGCCAAGCATTCTATGCAATTATTCTTCTAGTACTTGAGCACAATTTTCCTTCCCATCATTTTCACGAAAGACATTAAAAAGATGAAGCATATGAGGCACCCTTAATTCCATTTTTTTGTAGTTTTCTTTTATAGACTAAACTAGTGATAAAACAAGAAACAAAAAGATTCGATTGCAAGATCTAAAGATATACCTTCAAGCACTCACCTACCCGGGAACGGCGCCAGAAATGAGCTTGATGTCTACTACGCAACCTTCTTCTGGTAGACGTTGTTGGGCCTCCCAGTGCAGAGGTTTGTAGGACAGTAGCAAATTTCCCTCAACTGGATGACCTAAGGTTTATCAATCCGTGGGAGGCGTAGGATGAAGATGGTCTCTCTCAAGCAACCCTGCAACCAAATAACAAAGAGTCTCTTGTGTCCCCAACACACCCAATACAATGGTAAATTGTATAGGTGCACTAGTTCGGCGAAGAGATAGTGATACAAGTGCAATATGGATGGTAGATATAGGTTTTTGTAATCTGAAATTATAAAAACAGCAAGGTAACTAATGATAAAAGTGAGCGTAAACGGTATTGCAAGTCTAGGAAACAAGGCCTAGGGTTCAGACTTTCACTAGTGCAAGTTCTCTCAACAATAATAACATAACTGGATCATATAACTATCCCTCGACATGCAACAAAGAGTCACTCCAAAGTCACTAATAGTAGAGAACAAACGAAGAGTTTATGGTAGGGTACGAAACCACCTCAAAGTTATTCTTTCTGATCGATCTATTCAAGAGTCCGTAGTAAAATAACACGAAGCTATTCGTTCCGTTCAATCTATCATAGAGTTTGTACTAGAATAACACCTTAAGATACAAATCAACCAAAACCCTGATGTCACCTAGATACTCCAATGTCACCTCAAGTATCCGTGGGTATGATTATACGATATGCATCACACAATCTCAGATTCATCTATTCAACCAACACAAAGTACTTCAAAGAGTGGCCCAAAGTTTCTACCGGAGAGTCAAGACAAAAACGTGTGCCAACCCCTATACATAAGTTCACGAGGTCACGGAACCCGCAAGTTGATCACCAAAACATACATCAAGTGAATCACGTGATATCCCATTGTCACCACCGATAAGCACATGCAAGACATACATCAAGTGTTCTCAAATCCTTAAAAACTCAATCCGATAAGATAACTTCAAAGGGAAAACTCAATCCATTACAATAGACTAGAGGGGGAGTAACATCATAAGATCCAACTATAAAGCAAAGCTCGCGATACATCAAGATCGTACCACCTCAAGAACACGAGAGAGAGGTCAAACACATAGCTACTGGTACATACCCTCAGCCTCGAGGGTGAACTACTCCCTCCTCATCATGGAGAGCGCTGGGATGATGAAGATGGCCACCGGTGAGGGATCCCCCCTCCGGCAGGGTGCCGGAACAGGGTCCCGATTGGATTTTGGTGGCTACAGAGCCTTGCAGCGGCGGAACTCCCGATCTGTTCTGTTCCCCGATGTTTTTAGGGTATATGGACATATATAGGCAAAAGAAGTCGGGCAGGGGAGCCACGAGGGGCCCACGATGGTGAGGGGCGGGCCTAGGGGCGCAAGCGCGCCTCCCTGCCTCATGGCCACCTCGTTGCTTCCATGACGTACACTCCAAGTCTCCTGGATTGCTTCCGTTCCAAAAATAACTCTCACGAAGGTTTCATTCCGTTTGGACTCCATTTGATATTCGTTTTCTTCGAAACACTGAATGAAAGGAAAAAACAGGAACTGGCACTGGGCTCTGGGTTAATAGGTTAGTCCCAAAAATAATATAAAAGTGTTTAATAAAGCCCATAAACAGAAGGAGGTCCCGCAGCACCGGAGATATATCATGGTGCTCCCGCAGCACAGGAGGTGCCGCTAGTCCTCGTTGCCGAGCCAGATGCTCCAACTTGGGCAAGGCACATTGTCCACTTCCTCCAGACCGGAGAACTCCCCGGCGACCAAGATGAAGCTGAAAAAGTAGCTCGGAGGGCCAGTATGTATCAGTTTGTCGATGACACTCTATACAGAAGGAGGCCCAACGGTGTGAAATTGAAGTGTGTCAGCCGGGAGGATGGAAAGGAACTGTGGGCTGAGATTCACAAAGGAATGTGTGGCTCCCACATCGGATGAAGGGCATTAGTTGGGAAAGCATTCAGGCGAGGATTCTATTGGCCCACAGCCCTCCAAGATGCGGTCGAGCTCGTCACGACATGTGAAGCCTGCTAGTTCCATTCCAAGAGAACACACTTGCCTGCCCAAGCCCTTCAGACAATCCCTCTATCATGACCATTTTTGTTCTGGGGGCTCGATATACTCAGCCCCTTCCCCGAGCAATCGGGGGCTTTGAATTCTTGTTCGTTGCCATCGACAAGTTTACAAAGTGGTCGGAAGTGACTGCCGTGAGAAAGGTGACTGCTCAGTCAGCTATCTAGTTCTTGAAAGAATTGGTGTGTCTTTTTGGAGTTCCGGCAAGGACCATCACCGACAACGGCACCCAGTTCACGAGCCACGCCTTCATGCAATATGTTCATACCCTCGGATGCAAGATCTCATTCGCCTCTGTGGCACACCCCGGAGCAATGTACAGGCTGAGAGGGCGAACGCTAAAGTGCTACGTGGACTCAAGACAAGAACTTTTGATATGCTGCATAAGCACGGCAGGCGGTGGATCGAGGAGCTGCTGGTAGTTCTTGGTCCCTCAGAACGACACCTAACTGAGCTACCGGGCAGACTCGCTTCTCACTGGTCTACGGGGCAGAAGCAGTTATCCCCACAGAACTCATTTACGGGTCCCCTCGAGTGCGATGAAGTAGCGCAAGACCAGCACCGGCGTGACAATGTTGTGCTACTCGAGGAGAACCGTCTCCGGGCTGCTACGCGTGCTGCACGCTACCAGCAAGCCCTGCTATGCTATCACAGCAGCAGGGTTCATGCCCGGTGTTTTGAGGAAGGCAACATTGTCCTTAGGTGTGTTCAGTCTGCCAAGGGTACAAACAAGATGTCACCAAAGTGGGAAGGCCCTTACCGGGTCGTACGAGTCACCAGACCTGGCGCGGTCCGTCTGGAGACCAGAGATGGCACTTGTCGGTGTACAAAAAGAGGGGCTCGCTTTTGTACCCCTTTACCTGTGCACGGGCAGTCGGAGCCGCGCCCACGGTCACACCAAGCAAAACAGGGAGGTGAGCCAAGGTAAGACCGAAGCCCAAGATAATCAGAGCAACGCCAAGGCCAAGACTACAAGGAGCAGAGGGACAAAGCAGGCTCCCCCGACAAGACCCTTGCCGGGGCAGCTCGCCCCACACCAACAGAGCGAGCCACCCTTGAGCCCATGGTCCCCAACGCCATCATCCACGTGGGTCCAGGGCTTGGGAAGGCACCTCTGTGGTGGCATGCAGATCTTTGCGAAGACATATTCAAGATCAGATGAGATTAGAAGACGACAATCCTCGGCAGGATCCTTGCCGGCGAAGGCCACCAGACCCCCGGCAAGGCCCTTGCCGGGGACGACAGCGCGCCACGGCAAGACCCTTGCCGGGCCACCCGGCAAGGCCCTCACCAAAGATGCCAGCAGGGCCACCACCAGGCCCACGCCAACCAAGCTTCCACCGCCGTTCACATGCAACTGCTAGCCCAACCAGCTGGGCGGCACCTGCGTGGCAACATGCAGCCCCCAGGCCAACTTATCAAGCGCCTGCATGGCGGCATGCAGATCTTCGTGAAGGCTCCACCACCGCGCCACCTCAGCTTCCTGCCTGCCTACATGTCGCCGCTAACATCGCTGGCCAAGGCGCGTGTCGAAGCAAGGAGGAGCGGCGACGGACGGGACGGGCCTCGCCCCCGTCCCCGATAAAGCAGGGGGACACCTAAGCTATGCATTAAATGCGTCTTGTCCTGTAATACGAGCGATAAGCTCAGGGCACTGTGCGCCTTTCCACCTCCTGTGTGCCACTGTGGCAGCCCTTTCGACTATAAAAGGAGGCCCATGGCATACTGGAGAAGGATTCAGCTCTTTCGAACCACGCACTCACCACAGCTAGTTCGAGAGCTCAAGAACTCTCTGAAATACACCCACCAAAGCAGGACTAGGGTTTTACGCATCCTCGCGACCCGAACCTGGGTAAACGCTCCTCGTGCTGGCTACTGATCCTGCTCTTCTTGCAACCCTGCGCCCCGGCAACCGTAGTAGGGATTCTTGTGATCCCATAGGTGTCGTTTCCCCCAACATCTATGGCGCGCAAGGTAGGGGGCGCAATTGTGAGAATATTTCCTAGTAGCTAACCTAGCAGTTCTTCATCGCCCTTGGCTCCTGCAAAGAAGGCGGCCGGAGGAACGACGTCGGCGCAGCAACATAAAAGCTAAGTCATTCAGAGCTTTGAGTTATTTCCTCCTATATATAAGGTTATCGTCCTCGGAGATTTTGCCTATGTACGAGAGACTTGCACGCAAAGGGGCCCACCCACAATTGGCAACGCCCTTGTTCTGTTTTGAGTCTGCTCAACAGCTCAAGCGGTCGCGTCAAAAGTGGCGGGGTAGCCTTCCGCACCTGGCAACGCTCTCGATTCTAACTCGAGTCAAGCTCGACAGTTCGGGCGGCTGCGCTAAGGGCGGCAAGGTGGTTTGCCCGGCAGCAAGCACACCCGGCAGGCCAATGGGGATCCCTCCCCAAGACGCCGTCCTGGGTTTATGCGCCGGCAAACCTACCCAGGTAGCGTCGGGTGGACATACAAAGGAAAATCGAACAGGAAAATAACTTGCATGATACTGAAAGTGCTGCAGAGTTATATTACATCGAATTGTTGCTGCGGTTCTAACTAGAGATAGCGATTGTCTTGGTTGTGAACCTGCAGCGGCGATAAAGAACAGGGTGCCTAATCCCGGCGCTGGCCCTCCACCCTCTGAATTTCGCCGACTCGGCTGATGATGGGCTTGATGCGCTCCCTGAGCGGCGCGAGGTCAGTACCCTCCGGCAAAGCTCTCCAGCGCGGCGTTGAAGTCGATGTCAGGGTACCAGTGCGCCACCTTGGTGAGAACCTTGGTCATGGCACCCTGGCAAAGCTTTCGTGACTCGTCGTCCAGTGAGGCCGCCCGGTTGGTGTGAAGCCGCTCTAGAGCGCCGACGACCTTCTCAAAGAACATGGTCCGGTATCCCCATGA
The DNA here is from genome assembly GCF_018294505.1 of Triticum aestivum. Lineage (NCBI taxonomy): Eukaryota > Viridiplantae > Streptophyta > Magnoliopsida > Poales > Poaceae > Triticum > Triticum aestivum. Next base: position 199,377,719 of record NC_057805.1, read on the forward strand.
TGGCCAGCTGCACGGCGGCCTGGTTGGCGACGATGGCGAGGCGATCGAGCCAACGGTTCTCGCCCTCCATGTGATCCGCGAAGTTGAGGCCCTCGTTCTTCCGCAATTGCTTCTCGGCCTCCAGCTCCTTGGCCAGGGTCCCCTCTCGGGTTTTGGCCTCCGACAGCACCTTCTCGAGACCCTCCAGCTTCAGCTTGAGGTCTTTGATGGAGTTGTTGGCCTCGGAGAGCTCCCCAGCCTTGCTGACGACCGCGCCCTGCACCTCTGTCAAGGCACTGTTAAGCGTGTCCTTCTCCTGGGACAGCTTCAGGGCCTGCTCCTTCAGCCCGTCGCGCTCCGCCTCTAGCTCCTCCACCTTGCCGGCATGAACCTGGGACTGGGCATTGAGTGCCTCTTTGTGCCTCTGCTCCAGCTCACTGGTCTGCTGCAAGACAAGCTTCTCCACCTCTGCATCCTTGCCGTGAAGCATGGCGGCAAGCTTCTCCTCGCGTGCAGCGAGGTCCTCCTGCTGGGAGTTCAGCGTGGCCTCGTGCTGGGTCCAGGCGGCTTCGGCGGCCGCGGCCAAGTTCCTCACCGTCTCTTGAGCTTTCTCGACGTCGGCGAGCTTCATGGTGAGCTCCACGTCGCGCCTGGCCAGCTCGCCCTGAGTAGCCTTGAGCTCCTTGTGGGCCTCGCGGAACCAGTCCTGCGTCTCGGCAACGTGCTTCTGGAGGTCCGCCTCCGCCTTCTCCACCACCGCTGTCCTGGACTTAGCCTTGTCCAGGCGGGCGCGGTGGAGCGCCTGGAGCTTCCGGAAGCTGGCGCCCATGGCGTGGAGGAGCCGCTCTTCCTGTGAACCGTCGCCGCCAACGATCGGCTCTTCGACAATTTCAAGCCCGACAGCGGCAAGCACTTCGTCGTCGAACACCTCTCCCTCAACGGGTGTCCTGGTGCTCGACGCGCCTAGAAGGTGGACGAACAAGTCGTCGCTCACCCTCAGGTGCTTGCCGGAGCCAGAAGCAGTAGAAGAGGAAGGCTGGTCGTCAGCCGCCTCCTCCTCCTCCTCGGCAGCGGCCCCGCCAGCCTCTCCGGCAGCCCCCTTGCCAGTCTCCTCAACGGCAGCCTTGCCGGCCTCCCCGGTAGGCCCCTTGGCGGCGTCCTCGGTAGCGCCCTTGGCGGCCACCTTGGCAGCGATCTTCTCGGCGTCCGCCTCGGCAGCCTTGGCGACGTCCTCGATGACGGCGTCCACGTCCTCTGGGTTCACCGAGGAGGAATCTGGACGCCGAAGAGGGGGGTGAGGCAAGGCCAGGACCAAGAGCCAGAAAGAAAACGAAACAGGGACGAACGGCGAATGACTTACCTGTGCTAGTACCAGGCTGGGGAACGGAAGTCCCCTCCCCGCCAACATTTGGCGTCGAGGCAAAGCCGCCAGCGCGCAAGTTCTCCTCCTCTTCCTCCTCCATGTGCGTGGGCTCGGTGCTTGGCGCCCTTGCCGGGGACGCCCCTCGGGGCGGCGTGGTCAATGGGGGCGGTGTGTTGGGAGTTGCCCTCTGTGGCTCCTCCTGCTGCTACTCTCCTCCTGCATACCTGGCAAGGTCAGCACCAAAGTGTCGTGCCCCTGACACATGTCGACGGGGAAGATTGATGAACTTACGCTGGGGGCTATGCCGGGGGCTGCTGTTCGGGCTGCTCAACACCACTAGTGGCGCCCTCGAAGTACCAACTGGGGGCTGGCCACCCGCCGAGACCTTGGCCCTCTTTACTCTCTGGGCCAGTGTCTCCACGTCCCTGCAAAGGCGAAGACATGTCAAGATGAGCAACACAGATTGAGGAGGCAGAGATAACGAAAAGGAACCAGATACTTACTCGTCGTCCGCCTCCTCCTCTGCTGTTTTCCTCTTCCTCCTCAGGCTGAGGGATCCATAATCGAAAGTAACGTCCGTATCAACATCCGCCGGAGGGGGGAAGCAGGTGGTGTTTGGACACGCGTGGACGAAGAAGGGGCGGCTGTCTTCTTCTTCACCGCAGCCTTCACCGGCTTCTTTGCCGCCGCGGCCCTCGTGTGGCACCCGGACCCCTCCAAGGTCAGATGCGGCCGCGCAGCCCTGCCGGGCCGGACCGGCTCGCTGGAACTGGCCCGCCGCAGGACTCGCCCTCTCCCCGTAGCCGGCGTCGGGCCGGCGTTCTCGGCCTCCTCCTCTGACGACTCGCCGACCACATCTTCAACCAGAGGAGCCTCGATGCCGGCGCTGCTGGCTTCCTCGGCGGCCGCCGCCCATCGGGCGAGCTCCTCCTCCGCGGCCGTCGCGGCCTTGTCCTCCACACTGCCAGTGCTGCCGGCCTCCTCGGCAAGCTGTGCCTCCCTCGCCCTGGTGGCGATGTAGTCCAGTTCCGCCTGGGTGGTGTCCTGGCCAAGCAGCCTCTCGGCGTCGGCGTTGACGTACCCCTCATGCACCTTGGCGTCCTCCGACTCCTTCCAGCTCGGGTCAGGGCCATGCGCGTTACAGTCCGGCATCATGGCAATGATATCGGACCGGTGCGAGTTATTGCACAGCGGGACCACCCCTGTCGGCCTTCGCGATGGCCCTCGCGACCTTTCCGGTCCGCTCGACCTCGCCGTCGCGACCCACGTCAAGCTAAAAGAGCCGCTGGCAGAAATGGGCGTGCCCCATCACTATGAAATTGTGGTCGAGGCCAGGACGAAGCCGCATGATGTCGGCGGGGTTCGTGAAGAGCCAGGCTGGCCTCCCCTTGTTATGCAGCGGAGCAATCCGGCGGCGGATGAAGTCCGCCCCGATCATCTCAAGGGTGAGGCCGGCCTCGGTGAGCCGGAGGATCCTGGTGGCGGCGACCGTGAGCTTCTCATCGTCAGCATCGACGTTGCTCCAATCGTTTCTGCGGACCGGCGGCGCCTGGCAAACTTCGCAGAACGCCGGCGGGTCCTTCTCCTCGATCCAGCACCACCGGTCCCGCCATTCTTCCCACCTCTCCTTCATGGCGCCCTCCGGATACGCTCCCTTGGATCTTGAGACCCAGGCGATGCAACCGGAGATGGCGCCCCCTGGTTGGATCCGAGGGGAGAAGTAATGGCGAAAGAGCGCCATATCGGGGTGCACCCCGGCGAAGCCCTCGCACAGATGCGCGAAAAGGGCCATGCACGCCACCGCATTCGAAGTAAAATCCAGGGGGCGGAAGCCAAAGGTATGCATGACGTCGCTGAACAAATCGGAGAAGGGAGGACAGAGCCCGCAGGAAAAATAATCGACAAACAAGGGGTACCGATTTGAGGCAGCCTCGGCGCAGTCGGCGGGGATGACACACGTGGCTGGATGCCCCGAATTCCCCCCCCCCCATCTTAGCTCCCCGCAGGGGCCTGAAGGAGTCCCGAAGCTCGAACACGTCAGCTGTCGAGGGGAAGAAGGCAGACTACGTCCGCTGCACCGCCAGCGCACTCTCCGGCGGCTCTGCGGCTCCGGCGTCCTTGGCCACTCCCTTGCCCTTGGTGGATTTTGGCACCATGGCGGCTGGGGGAGGAGGGCAAGACAGAGGGCGTCGGAAGCGCAACAGCGGCGAGCAGGAACGAAGCTTGGAGAAGAAGAGGAAGGCAGACGGGGGTTTCCGAGATTGGGGTTGCGCGAAGTGTAAAAGGAACAGGGCGCCCGTGGTTATCCCTTTTTTTGGGGAAGCTGCGGGTCGCGCTGCCCATTTACTGCGATGTGACGCATGCGTGCAGGAACCGCCCCACGCATGCTGCCCACGTCACGCACACCACTCCCTGCCGCGCCGCGCACGTGGGTCGTGGGAAGCAAAGCGCGCGAAGAGTTTTACCACGGTAAAAACCGCCCCGCCTGCCGGCGCACTGTTTTGGGCCTGGCCCAACAACGTGTCGCGCTTATGTGTGGCCCAGGCCCGGGGGCTCCTGTCGCTGTACAAAAAGAGGGGCACGCTTTTGTACCCCTTTACCTGTGCACGGGCAGTCGGAGCCGCGCCAACGGTCACACCAAGCAGAACAGGGGAGGTGAGCCAAGGTAAGACCGAAGCCCAAGATAATCAGAGCAACGCCAAGGCCGAGACCACAAGGAGCAGAGGGACAAAGCAGGCACCCCCGTCAAGACCCTTGCCGGGGCAGCCTTAGCAGCCCCGGCAAGGCCCTTGCCGGGGCAGCTCGCCCCACACCAACAGAGCGAGCCACCCTTGAGCCCACGGTCCCCAATGCCATCATCCACGTGGGGCCAGGGCTCGGGAAGGCACCTCTGTGGTGGCATGCAGATCTTTGTGAAGACATATTCAAGATCATATGAGGATTAGAATACGACGATCCTCGGGAAGATCCTTGCCGAGGAAGGCCACCACACCCCCGGCAAGGCCCTTGCCGGGGACGACAGCGCGCCACGGCAAGACCCTTGCCGGGCCACACGGCAAGACCCTTGCCGGGCCACTCGGCAAGGCCCTCACCAAAGACGCCAGCAGGGCCACCGCCAGGCCCAGGCCAACCAAGCTTCCACCACCGTTCACATACAGCTGCCAACCCAACCAGTTGGGTGGGCACCTACGTGGCAACATGCAGCCCCCAGGCCAACTCATCGAGCGCCTGCGTGCAGATCTTCGTGAACTCTCCACCACCGCGCCACCTCAGCTGCCTGCCTGCCTACATGCCACCGCACGCATCGCTGGTGAAGGCGCGTGTCGAAGCAAGGAGGAGCGGCAACGGACGGGATGGGCCTCGCCCCCGTCCCCGATAAAACAGGGGGACACCTAAGCTATGCATTAAATGCATCTTGTCCTGTAATACGAGCGATAAGCTCAGGGCACTGTGCGCCTTTCCACCTCCTGTGTGCCACTGTGGCTGCCCCTTTCGACTATAAAAGGAGGCCCATGGCATACTGTAGAAGGATTCGGCTCTTTCAAACCACACACTCACTACAGCTAGTTCGAGAGCTCAAGAACTCTCTGAAATACACCCACCAAAGCAGGACTAGGGTTTTACGCATCCTCGCGGCCCGAACCTGGGTAAACGCTCCTCGTGCTGGCTACTGATCCTGCTCTTCTTGCAACCCTGTGCCCCGGCAACCATATTAGGGAATCTTGTGATCCCATAGGTGTCGTTTCCCCCGATAGCACTTAGTTGCAAAACTCATGGAATATTGAGCATCCCCGCAAGTACTACCCGTATGGCGCGACTGTCGGGCCCTACCTGGTAGCCACCCTTTTGTACAGGCCTTGCCTCAGCTGCATGTAACCCCTCGTAGGAAGCCGAGGCGATGACCCCGTGCAAGAGAAAATAAAGAAGCGTTGTAGGGGGCCCCCAACTAAGATTGCATGCATACATGAGCACACTAAGATCATTGCATAAGCATTTCATGAGCATTTGCATATGCATATAGATAGGATTGCATCCTGCATTCATTCTCATCTGCATGGAGTTGCAGGTTCCTGCCGTGAACTTGGCTTTGTCAAGGAGTGGGAAGATTTTCCGGCACAACGGTCCTCGGCAAGCCAAACAGATAAGTTATATCTCCTGTCTGTTAGTGTTCTGTGAAGCTATAGCTTCGCATGAGAAAACCTTGCTTCTCTTTTGAGACTCAGGTGCTTCCATCCATGACTCGAACATTGCTTCGGTCAAGATAGTCACAGAGGCCATTGGTAAAAAGGAGTTGATAGGGGGCTGGCCCCTCTGTCTGTTCCCCGACGGACGTAGCTCTCCGGCAGACAAAGAGGGTGCCGGCAGAATAGACTCCCGGGGAAAACTCGTTCATTTACATTAATGGGGTATATCGCCTCGGCATGGACATACGCATGCACGAGGTCCCGACAAGGTTCATATTTTTCATTCATGTGCTAATACAAGTACAAGCATTACAGAACACAAACATGGACAAGAGAGATTACATTATTAGAATTAAAATTTGGCGATTGCCTACAAGTTTAAGATTGAAAAAAAGGTAAGTGCTCCGTAAACTACTCTCCCTGTTCCTCTTGTCCCAGGTAGTGCGGCGGGAAGAGAAGGGGGCGGACGACGCGCCGGCACAACGCCACCCCGATCCTTGTCAGGAGCTGCCAAGCACAGCCTGACAAGGTCAGGAGTGGCGAGGCTGCAAAGGAGGGAGACGTGCAGAGCACATCGGCGGCCCCCTGGTCATCACCTCCAGGGCTGAGCAGAGGGCTCCAGCATAGGCACCGGCAGAGGAAGATGCCGGCGCGTAGCCAGAAGACCACTCGGGGGAGGCGAAAGTACCTGGGGAATGAGCCTTTCCCGGGCAACCGAGAAATAGGTGATGACAGTGCTGGGGAAAGAGGAGGAAAGCCAGGCGAACCGGCAGCAGGTCGCGAGTATGAGACGAACGCGTCGATGCAGTCATACTCCTACTGGACGACTAGCCTCCCATCTTCTCCTTCTCCCCTGAGTTCATCTTCATCAACACCGTTCCATAGGAAGGCCGGGACTCCAGTCCGGGACCCCCTCAAGAAGACGGCAAACGACCAAGACGACCAGGGGGTTGGAGGCGCGCTGCTCCTCACCTTAGCGGACAGGAAGGCACGCCCTCCCGTGGGCATTAGCCCCAAGACTTCTAGGAGGGGCAGTGCTGGGATTACCAATGATCTCCAGCCTCACCTCCCGGCCAAGTTTTGAAGGAACTCCAGATTAGCCACGCCAAGGACTAGGCTCACTCCCCGAGCGTCAGCACCAACATGAGGCAACAATAGCCCCAAGCAGGAGCCTGGGGACTGGCCCCAGGCCCCTCTCTTCGACATGGCCAGCAGAAGCAGAAGATAGGAAGAGGAGGAATGACAGATGGGTGACTCCACCCTCCTCCGCTCCTCCCTTTTATAGGCAGGACGAGGAGGAGGGCTGCTCCATCAGCAAGCAGCCACCGTCCTCCTCTGCCAATTCAAGATGGTCGGGCCCTAACCATGATGCTCTCCCACGCCACACGCCTCCATTACCTACCCCGCGTGATGCATGCAGCATACGTGGCTATGGATAAGGGCGCACTCTGGGAAGAGTAAATTGGCAGTTTCTACCCCGTGCGTTAAAGTCATTCACGGGCCATCACTGGAGCGGCCCCAGCACTATTGGCTTTACACCACGCGCGGGGAAACCGGAAACCGGCCCTGAATCAAAGCCGATAAAGAAGCAATGAAGACCTCAAAGGGCCGACCCCTTCAGCATCCCTGCCTGTGCACTTATTAGGCCCTACCTCGACAGTGCTCAGCAGCGCGTTCGGGGCAGGCCTGGGGGGTTCCGTCGGTGCAACAAACCCTGGGTCTGTTGCCCAGACTGTGCACAAGCACAAGAGCAAGATTGAAATGCCAGCCCAAGTCAGAGTTCAAAGAACCAAGAGATTCGAAGAACCAGCATGCAGCTCAAAGAGACTAAGGCCAAGCCAGAGGAGCAACATATCGCCAAGAGAAAGGCCTCCCTTGCCGGACAGGCAAGCCCGGCAAGGGGCGAGGCCACCCCCAGAAGAAAGCGCCCGAGGCACCCCGTCAGGGCCTACCGGGGCTCGCGTAGGCAAAACCACCTCATCAACCACTCCCTCACGTCGTCGATCAATGTGGTGTCAAGCCGCAAGGTGATTAAGTGGTAGCCATTCACCACATGGCAGCCATTTCCTACAGAAGAAACCCACAGATGACACCCGTCCTGCGACGTGTCCAGAGAACAGGCGCGGCACTGGCAAGATAGCCCGGCAAGCCTTACCGGGCAACCAGTGATGTGACACTAAGCGGTGCATTTAATGCACTCTGTCAGTCCACAAAGTTAGGTATGATAGCACTATTTGCTATCATATCAGAGCATAATGACTACTTTGCCATTGTGGTGACCCCTTGATCTATAAAAGGAGGCCCATTGCACCTGTAGAAAGGTTTGGAAAGTTGATGAACCCACAACCCCATATGCGCGTAGTCGCTACTGCCCTATGCCAACCCCTACCGGGCAAGTGTACTATGCTTCACCACCTCCATTCCACCATCAATCCACCAAAGCAGGAATTGGGTTTTATGCCTCGCGGTGGCCCGAACCTGGGTAAATTGCTTGTGTGCTCTCTGTCGTGCTGCCGTACGCTGGTCAGCTCTTTGTTCAACGCGACGTCCCTCTGCCGAACCAGCAAGGGGCCTCCTGGTCCCATAGGTGGCCACGGATATCCGGCGACATGTGCGCAGACGTATACATAAGGTACGTAAGGCTGGTTAAGTACTTGTAAACACTGTTGGTGCTACCCCACTTGTAAGCAGTTGTGCAAAACACGACACATTGGCTCTACTCGCTTCAACACTACAGAAGTCGCCTATCGACCATCTAACAATCAATAATCTGCTATCTGACATATAAGCAACTACATATCTTGTTACAGTGGTTCATGCAATTAACTGAGGCCACAATCTTAATTCCAAACGTTAACACGCTAGTCCAGCGTTCATGTGGGACATTCACATTAAACCCAGCTTCATAAAATACTTGAAAAGCATAAGTTAAGCAATTTTCTACATATCAATGATTCATTGAACATAACAAACATATACTAGTTCACAACAAAAGATAAAGTTGTGAGAAGGTTTACAAATCAGGAAAAATCAAGCAAGGCTACTCCGAGCAAAGGGCCTCCCTAGGCAGGCTTTATTTTCCTGGTGTTCACTCTGGTTTTTCTTGTTGCCACCATCCAGGGTTAGGTTATCTCATTCCAGAATAACCTATCATAACTGTGTTCTCAGTTGGAATGTTGAACTGAACCATGTAGTGTACTTACCATCTGAACTTCTTGTGCAATTCCACTAAATTTAAGCATCGCTATTTGCATAAATAAGCAGACCACAATGCCTCTTGTCCGCGCACCTGTCCCAAAAACCTCCGTGCAGCCGAGCCAGCTAGTCCTCAGTCCATGGATGAACCCGTAGAAAGTGCATTCCTGACAAGGATGCAGTTGTTTCCACTCGTCCCTGCACTGCAACCAGGAAGTAAAATGTACGAATCAGCTTCTTTTAGATTGCATTGGTCATTCTACCTAGTTACTACCAATGTAGGAATACCTGGAAGATGGGTGGTTAGAGGACAGCAGCTAGGAATAGCCATCTCATTTTGTGCAGTTGTACTAAAACTGAGTTGTGGACTTTTGATTGCGCAGATAGAAATGATATGGAGACAAACATCCTTGTTTACGCAAATATGAAATACGGTTATTTAAATAGTGATAGTTATTTGCAGTGGCATATGATTAACAACAACATGTATTGTGTCATAATTGGCACTACATTGACAGTATGAAAGTGCCCTTAAGTAAGTAGCATCACATCACATCAACACTGCGACTAAATTAACATGCAGAACAATAGCATTAATATTACTATCATGAGAGTAGCACATGGTCAGTAAATGTGCAATCAAATTTGTGCAGTTCCACTGGGATGAAGCAATGTTAGCGGTGTGAGATTTAAGTGTAACTGCAAAAACACAATTCATGGGAAATAAAGCAAGACGGAAGCACTTCATAAAATGGTGGTGGCATTGCTTCAAATTATCGACAGCACTAGACCATTACTTAATAGTGACATTAGGTGACATTGCTTAATGCTTCATGTGATTTTACATTAACGGGAGTGATATGGGCATAGGAACAGGAGGGCCATAAAGTGGTGAGGCAGATGTGGTTGCCGAGAGCGGCAAACACTCAGGCAGCATGTCTGCATTTGTCCCATTTTTTATCTCCTTGGCGACATTTTCCTATGTGAGCACAGGAAATCTAGACCTGCTCGTTCTCATTTGCGTTGTCCCCCGACACCCCTCACTTTCTTTCCTTTTTCGACCAAGAGACAGGTACACTTCCCCCAATCCTTCGCCATCCACCATGCTTTCTTTGCCTTTGCAACCAAGAGACCGGTTGGGTAGCCAGTATCTACTACTTTCACCTGTTTCCTCTTAGAACCAAGTCCTAGATTCATGCTATAGCTTTCCACTTTCTTCCCTGTTTGAACCAACTCCTAGATTCGGCTGTATGAACTAGCTTTACCACTAATAATAGTAAATGTCTAGGTGGCTTTGGAACAGCTGACAGAAGTAGGAAAAGATCCACACGTAGTCACGTGGGGAGCTGGGGCAGTAGAGCAAGGCAGGTTTCGAAGGAATGTATACGTGAGCATCGTCGGCATGTGGCAAAGACGGCGTCGGGAGGACGCATCTTGGCCACAATACCATAGGGAGGAAGGAGTCGGAGGCCCTCCCGAGCCAGCACTGTCTCGGAGAGAACAACACGACCGCTGATCGGGACGCGCGAGCAGCCGTTGGTCTCCTCCCTTGCCTCCAACAACCGCATGAACGCTGCACCTACACCCTTGCCCCGGTCGAGTTGGTCCGGCCGGATTTGTGACCAGCCGTGAGCAGAGAGAAAGTGTGGCCACCTATGTCTTGCTTAGATATAGAGAGGATGAGAGAGTGAAAGGGAGGAACCCTAGTAAAGCAAGCGCTGAAGCTCCTGCTTACATATATAGTGGAGTGTTTTTGTTGTACCAGGAGTTATTAAATTGAATACGCGTGAACCACTATTTTCATTTAAAGTTCAAGTAAAAAATAAAACTCGATCAATAACGTGCGACCGCGTCCAGGACGCACTATACTTTATCATTCACGTGCGATCCCTAACCCTCCATCAAGTTGAAAACTAGATTAGTCAAAATGTCAATTGGGATACCTCTTTGTAAACAAATGATCTCCTAACTTCAAAAAACTACGCTCCTACATGTACCCGCGAGTGGGTGTGAGAGAACTAGTGCGTGCGTGCACCGCTTCTCTTCGTGAGAGTACAATAAACTATGCCCAAAGAACGTTCGCCACAAGAGTAATTGAATAAGTGTGATGTGTGAGTTAAAATAAAAGGTACGCGACGTCTTTTATCTTTTAGAAGTTCTGATGGTAGGGTGTGAAGAGCACATATGTGTGTGACGTCTACCTACAGATAGATGGTGGGTGTGAGAGGACTCAGGAGAGTCGTGACTCGTGAGGGTACGTGTGTGTGTGAGAGAGAGGGGCACGTATCAATGCAATAATGCATGTGTCCATAAATCATATCTGACAAACGTTCGCCACAAGCCGTTTGCTGACGAACGCCGTAAGGACCGTTAGATCGGCATCTGACAATGTCAGTTTTGCCATGTCATTTAATAGAACAACCACTCCTCCGACACACAAATCTTCCACATGAGTGTTAGCAACTACCGTATGCTACTCCCTCCGTTTCAAAATGCAGTGCATATAGCTTTATTGATAATTCGAACCTCACAAACTGTTACCGAGTTTTCGTGTACCAAAATGCACATATAGAATACCCAGTATATATCATTTCATTCATCTTCGAGAGGTAACTATAAAGATGGTGGATGAGTGTACAAAGAAAGACCATCGTATCACCTGCAGCAATTTCAACCATCCTTTGGTGTGGAGGAATATCATAGGAACTCTATATCATATGATTCTTATAGGATTTTTTCCTTTAGATCCAATTGGTTCATATGAATAGATTCACATACTCCCACAATTTTATAGCTAAGATACACTTGGTTCATATGAATGGATTCCTATACTCCCACAATTTCAAAGGAAAAAAAACATTAGCGTATATTCAACAGAAAAGTTCCTATGATGTGAACCAAATGACATCTCTTTTCTAATCCCTCCTCATAGGAACTAAGATACATGTCATCTCTAGATTCAATAGAAAATTTCCTATGATGTGAACCAAATGACATCTCTTTTCCAATCCCTACTCATAGGAATTGATATACATGTCACCTCTTTCCCTACAACTTCCATGTATACATCTTGTATTCCAAAATAGCTAGTATAACCCACTAGTAGCTTTTTTCATGGACATGCAACTATGTCCAAAGAACACGTGATGCATGCAAGTCATAAATCACATTGCTTTTGTACTCTATGCATGGAAGCACCATGTCGGTGGGAAACGACACCTATGGGATCACAAGAATCCCTACTACGGTTGCCGGGGCGCAGGGTTGTCAGAAGAGCAGGATTAACAGTCAGCACAAGGATGGTTTACCCAGGTTCGGGCCGCGAGGATGTGTAAAACCCTAGTCCTGCTTTGGTGTGTATTTGAGAGAGTTCTTGAGCTCTCGAACTAGCTATGGTGGCTGCGTAGTTCCAAAGAGCCAAATCTCTCTCCAGTATGCCATGGGCCTCCTTTTATAGTCGAAAGGGGCTGCCATAGTGGCACACAGGAGGTGGAAAGGCCTACAGTACTGTGAGCTTATCGCCCGTATTACAGGACAAGATGCATTTAATGCGTCGCTTAGGTGTCCCCTAGCTTTATCGAGGACGGGAAGCGAGGCCCGTCCTGTCCGTCGCCGCTTCTCTTCGCTTCGACACACGCCCTGGCCAGCACGCATGCGGCACCACATAGGCAGGCAAGCAGCTGAGGTGGCGCGGTGGTAGGGTCTTCACGAAGATCTGCATGCCGCCACGCAGGCACTTGCTGATCTGGCCTGGAAGCTGCATGTTGCCACGCAGGTGCCAGCCCAACTGGTCGGGCTGGCAGCTGCATGCGAGCGGCGGTAGAAACTTGGCTGGTGCGGGCCTGGCAGTGGCCCTGCTGATATCCTAGGCAAGGGCCTTGCCGTGGTGCGCAGTCGTCCCCGGCAAGGATCTTGCCGGGGGTCTTGTGGCCTTCCTTGGCAAGGATCTCGCCGAGGGTCGCCGTCTTCTGGTCCTCATCTGATCTTGTGTGTTTATGATCTTGACAAAGATCTGCATGCCACCACGGGGGTGCCTCCCGAGCCCTGGTCCCAACGTAGTTGGTTGGGTTGGAACCTGTGGGCTGAAGGGCGGCTCACTCCGTTGGTGTGGGCGAGCTGCCCCGGCAAGGATCTTGCCGGGGCCGCTGAGGCTGCCCCGGCAAGGGTCTTGCCGGGGGAACCTGCTCCGTCCCTCTGCTTCTTTGTGTTCTTGGCCTTGGTGTTGTCTTGGGCTCCGGCTTCTCTCCGGCCCCCCTCCTCTGCCCTACTTAGTGTGGCTGTGCTGCGCGGCTCCGACTGCCCGTGCACAATTAAAGGGGTACAAAGGTGTGCCCCTAGTTTTGTACACCAACAGGAGCCCTCGGGCCTGGGCCACACATAAGCGCGACACGTTGTTGGGCCAGGCCCAGAACGGTGCGCGGGCAGGCGGGGCGGATTTTCACCATGGTAACTCTTCGCATGCTGCGCTGCCCCACGACCCGCGTTGGACGCGCGTCGTGGAGGATCGTGCGTGACGTGGGCGGCATGCGTGGGGCGGTTTCCGCAAGCATGCGTCACATCGTGGTAAAGAGGCGGCTTGCGCCTTCGCCATAAAAAGAGGGAGGCGTGGAGGCGCGGCTCATTTACTAAATGGGCTCGGGTTGCAGCCTTCGATGCATCCACGCCCCATGATCACGGGGCGGGGAACGGTCGCCTCACCCATCTTTTTGGTCCTGCTCGCCCGCCACGTGTCCTCCATGCAAGTGGCAGGTGGCGGAGGCGGGAAACCGGCCGTCGCTGATTGGGGTAGCGGGTCGTCTCGATTCCTTGCACCTCCGATGGTTGGATTGGCTGAGTGGGGCGGCCGAGCCTCATCCCACATTCCTTCCGCATCCATCTTTTTTCACCTTTGCTTCTTCCCTCCATCTACCATGGCGAGAGGAGGTGCTGGGCCTTCGACGGTGGCGGCGAGGGTCGCTGCTCGCCAGCGCGTCCATCCTTCCCACGAGCCTGCGGTGGCGGAGCCAGCCACGAGGAAGGGGGAGGGGGCGTGGCCGAGGTCGCTGAGGCGGTCGGAGGAGAGGGAGACGAGGTGGCACGGCGGCCGTGCCTCTGCCAGCAGTGCCTCCCGTGATGGAGGGTAACGTCGGGGACCGGCCCGGCGAGTTCTTCATCAGGCTGCGCCGGCCACCGCGTTGTCGTCTCCGTCTCCCCACCCCCTTTGCCCAGGAGATGGAGCTCGATCCGCCCCAGGCCCTCAGATTGCACATGAGGGGCTGCAGGACCGGCGGTACGCGGGTCGACGTCAACTTCCCCACTCCGCATGTTATGTATCTCCGTCGTGGATGGAAGACATTCACTCGCATCCATAGCCTGACGGTGGGGCTCGTCCTCTACTTCAAGTTGATGGAGGGCGGCCTTCTCTCCATCAAGTTCTTCGGAGATCTTGGAACTCGACTAAAGTGCTGCGTGGAGAGCTCCTCCGATGATGAAGATTCCTCCTCGAGCGAGAGCAACGAGGAGGACAGCGACAGCGACGATGAGGGTAGTAGGCGGGAGGATGACGGGTCCGACTAGGTGTCGGACCCGCCGTCCCGGGGCGGTGTCGGCAGCAGCGGCATCTGCACCGGGCCCCTTCAACTTCTCGGGGTCGCCTCCTTGGGCGACTGGCGTAGGAGGCCCAAAAAAGGCGAAGAAGGCGGGTGGCGGGCCACCAAGTCGGAGTACGCGGGCACCTTCTGGTGTCTTCTGCTTCTCGCACCTCGCCTTGGCGCTCCTTTCGCCCTCCTGCTGTCTTGTTTCACCTCCTGAGGAGAGGGACAAGAAAGGGATTATGGGCACCTTATCTCTTTTTAGTTTGTAAGCCTGCAGGCACTTGTTAGATTTGGAACTTGTAATCCCCTTGCTCATGTTTTTCTTTCCGTACGAACTGTACCTGTATGGGACGTTTTTAATGAAAAAGGGTGTTTGCTGTGTTCTTTGTGCACGAACGAGGCCCATGCCCAGGACGAATCCTTGTTATTTTTAAGATAAATAGTGTTGCCCGGCAACAAGCCTTGCCGTCTCCCCGCTTTGGCCGATCGTTCTCACGCTTACGGCGGAGGCAGGGGCGAAGCAGGGTTAGGCCTCTCGTTCATTTCTCTTGCCACCGCCACTAAAGTTCCGACCCAGGGGATAGCCCTTGGGTATGGGAAAAGGGGAGCACGGTGGTTTTAAGAAAATGGACGAGGTTTCATATGTCCCAATTCTGTACGGAAGTGCATAACAGCGGATAAAAGACTTATCTGAATCCGCAGCCCCCGCCAACCTTGGTTTGCCGTGGTTGGATCCTTGTGTCTTCAGCCCCCGGCAGTCTGGCTTGCCGGGGCCGGAGCGCCGGTCCGTCCTCTTTCTCCCAAGCGGCTCAGGAGATATGTCCACGTGCCCTGCGAACCAAAGAGGATAGAAAGACGCACACTCGACCTCTAGGCTAGGGGTTAGTCGCCGCTACGCACTATCAACCCTAACCGAGCATGCATGCTATAACTTAGGGCGCCAGCGCTTCATTTATTTATGCTCAGGGTCTGCGCCTGGCTTTGTACAGAGGGTTACATGCCTTACCGGCAAAGCTTGTCAAAAGGTGGCTTGCCGGGAGGCCCGGCAAGCCGTGCCTTACGGGTAAAACTTGTGAAGATGCTCGATGTTCTAGGAGTTGCTCACTGGGATAGCATCTTCGGTCTCCAGGCGGACTGCCGGGCCTGGTGACTAGTATTACCCGATAAGGGCCTTCCCACTTCGGCGTCAACTTGTTCGAATTCTTGGTCGACTTAACACGCCGAAGAACAAGGTTGCCTTCCTCAAAGCTTCGGGCATGGACCTTGCGGCTATGGTAGTGGCGCAAGGCCTTCTGGTAGCATGCTGCTCTCACAGCCGCCCAAAGACGATCTTCCTCCAGGAGTGTTGTGTCATCTTGCCGCAATTGCTCTTGCTCAAGCTCATCATAAGCGAGTACTCGAGGTGACCCGTATATGAGTTATGTGGGGAGAACTTCTTCTGCCCCATATACAAGGGCAGAGGGCGTCTGGCCGATGGCTCGATTTGGCGTCGTCCTGATCGACCAAAGAACCGCCGGCAACTCATCAATCCAGCGCCTCCCGCTCTTGTGCAGCTTGTCAAAAGTCTTCGTTCTCAGGCCTCGCAACACTTCAGCATTTGCCCTCTCCGCATGGCCGTTGCTCCGTGGATGTGCCACGGAAGCAAAACAGACCTTGGTGCCGAGGTCTTGAATGCATTGCATGAAGGTGTGGCTTGTGAACTGTGTGCCGTTGTCGGTGGTGACTTTGTTTGGCACACCAAAACGGCAGATTAGTCCCTTGAAGAACTTGACAGCTGACTGTGCTGTCACCTTCCTCACCGGTTCCACCTCTGGCCACTTTGCAAACTTGTCGATTGCAACGTACAAGTACTCAAAGCCCTCGACAGCACGGGGGAAGGGACCAAGTATGTCGAGCCCCCAGACCGAAAATGGCCAGGAGATAGGGATTGTTTGGAGGGCTTGAGCTGGTTGATGAAGCTTCTTTGAATGGAATTGACACGCTTCACACCTGGTTAGTAGTGCCATTGCATCCTGAAGGGCGGTGGGCCAGAAGAAGCCTTGTCGGAATGCCTTTGACCCTATGTGGGAGCCACATATGCCTCCATGTATTTCTGCCAACAGCTCCAGTCCTTCCTCCCGGGGATGCACTTCAATTTCACACCGTTCGGTCTTCTTCTGTACAGGACATCATCGACGAACTGGTACAAGGCAGACCGACGGGCTACTTTTTCTGCTTCTTCCTTCTCCTCAGGAAGTTCCCCTGTTTGGAGGAAATGGACGGTATGTTGTGCCCATGCTGGAGCCTGGGGCTCGATGACAAGGACCAAAGGCATCTCCTCCGCCACGGGGGCAGCCGTCTCTACGGCCAGGGCTTGGCGCCCTACCGGAGCCAGCCGTCCCTCGCCAAGCTCAGGATTCGCGGCAACACCCTTGCTGGCAGCCCCTGGGGGCTCAGCAGGAAAGTACCTGCCGGGGCTTGACTTCCTCCGCTTGTTCTGCTCTGTTGATGGCTCGACGGATGGTTGAGTTAACCGAAGCAAAAAGGTACCTGGTTCCACAGGTAGCTTGAATGCGGCACGCATTGACAGGTAGTCAGCGATGTCGTTCTCCGCTCGGGGAACGTGCTCCACTTGTATACTATCAAAGCGCTCCTCCAGTTTCCTCACCTCATCTACGTAGGCCTCCATCAATGGACTCTGATAATCCTTGTTAACTTGTCTGGCGACAAGCTGTGAATCACCCCTGACGATGAGCTTTTTCACCCCGAGGTCCGCCGCAATCCTGAGACCGGCAAGCAGCCCCTCGTATTCAGTGGTGCTGTTTGTGGACATCTCCCTGAGAAAGTGCATCTGGATCACATACTTGAGGTGCTCACCGGTGGGCGCGACAAGCAGCACACCGACACCGGCGCCTTGCAGCGAGAAAGCCCCAGTCGCGGCTTACTTCCTTGCCGGGGAGAGCGGTCTCCTGGATTTCTTTGTCAGGCGCCGAGGTCCATTCTGCAATGAACTCAGCCAAGACTCTGCTCTAGATTGTCGAGGTACTTTCAAACTTCAACCCAAAGCTCGACAACTCAAGGGCCCATTCCACAATCCTTCCGGTCGCATCTGGGTTGTGCAGTATCTGTTGCAATGGGAGGCAAGTGACGACAGTAATCTCGTGGGCTTGGAAGTAATGATGCAGCTTGCTCGAGGCCATAAGGAGGCGGAAGAGCAATTTTTGCATGCCGGAGTACCTCGACCTAGCCACCTGCAAGAGGGAGCTGACAAA
The DNA here is from genome assembly GCF_018294505.1 of Triticum aestivum. Taxonomy (NCBI): domain Eukaryota; kingdom Viridiplantae; phylum Streptophyta; class Magnoliopsida; order Poales; family Poaceae; genus Triticum; species Triticum aestivum. Next base: position 199,395,264 of record NC_057805.1, read on the forward strand.
GTAAACCGGGTGCTGCATCACCTTCTTCTTTTGCACCACTTCACTTGACTGCACAGGCACTGCTCCGATGGCGTCAGACTCTGCCGGGGGCCTTGCCTTGCCGGCACCAGGCCCTGCTGGGGGAATCTCTTGCTTGCCATCCCCCAGTCATGCCATTGGCACTGCCTCCTCGTCGACCTCTCTTTGTGCTACCAATGCGGCGCTGACCACTTGATTCGTTTCCGCTAGATACAGCAGCAACGGCTCTTGTGGTTTAGGCGCAACCAGTATTGGCATGGAGGAAAGGTATTTCTTCAGATCCTGCAATGCTGCCTCGGCTTCTGGGGTCCACTCCATTGGGCCTGCCTTCTTCAAGATTTTGAAAAAGGGGAGGGCGCGCTCAGCGGACTTGGAGATGAATCGACTCATGGCGGCAACGCAGCCAGTGAGCCGATGCACATCCTTGATCCGCTTGGGCGCCTCAATCTGTTCAATAGCCTTGATCTTGTCTGGGTTTGCCTCGATCCCGCGCTGTGACACAAAGAACCCGAGAAGCTTGCCGGACGGAACGCCGAAGACACACTTCTCAGGGTTCAACTTGAGGTTGATCTTGCGCACGTTGGCAAACGTTTCTTCAAGGTCTTGTACAAGAGTTGCCCTGTACTTGGTTTTGACTACTATGTCATCCATGTATGCTTCCATATTTCTATGGAGCTCGGGTTCAAAACAAATTTGGACCGCTCTTGCAAACGTCGAGCCAACACTCTTCAACCCGAAAGGCATCCGTAAAAAGCAATACGTACCACATGGGGTGATGAATGTTGTCTTCTCTTCATCTTCTCTTGTCATGAAGATCTGGTGGTAGCCCGAGTAGGCATCGAGGAATGACAACAGATCACACCCGGCCGTGGAGTCAACAATCTGGTCGATGCGCGGCAACGGGAAGGGGTCCTTGGGACAAGCCTTATTGATATTTGTGTAATCAATACACAGCCTCCACTTCCCATTTTCCTTGCGCACCACCACCGGATTGGCCAACCACGTCGGATGGAGCACTCCTCTGACCAAACCTGCCACTTCTAACTTCCTGATCTCCTCTGTGATGAACTCCTACCTTTCTAGAGCCTGCTTCCTAACCTTCTTCTTGACGGGCCACGCATGAGGACAGACATCTAGGTGGTGCTCAATCACCTCCCTGGGAACACTGGGGATGTCGGATGCTTGCATGAAAACACGTCGACATTCGCCCGCAGGAAGGTGACGAGTGCGCCTTCCTATTTGCTGTCAAGGGTGGAGCTTATGGTGAAAGCCCCTCCTGTGCCATCCTCCCTAGCGGACACCTTCTTGATCTACGGCGGCTCAGCTCTGGATTTCTTGCTCTTGCCGGTGGAGCTGTCTGGCACGTCCTCGACGGTAGCACAACATTCCAAAGAGGTGCGCTTGCCGGAGTGGGTGCGAGAGGTCTTGCCGGTCTTCTTCTTCCCTTCTGGGGCTTCAGCGGTAGGAGCAAGTGCCTCGGCGGCAGCTGCTGCAACTGCTGTCCGGTAGAGTAGGTCGGCGCAGATCAGCGCATCCTTCTTGTCGGAGGGGACGGTGATGATGTTCATCAGCCCAGGCATCTTCAGCGTGTTGTAGGCGTAGTGCGACGCCGCCATGAACTTGGCCAGTGCCGAGCGGCCGAGGATCCCGTTGTAGGGCAAGGGGATCTCGGCTACAATGAAGACAATCCTCTCCGTCCTGTAGTTCAACTCTCCTCCAAACTTCATGGGCAGTGTGACCTTCCCGTTCGGCTGGCTCCTCCCCGGATTGACCCCTTGAAACGTGCCCGTTTCCTCGAGGTCTCCATCAGGGATTTGCAGCCTTTTGATCACGACGGGCAAGATCTAGTTCAGGCCGGCCCCGCCGTCAACCAACATCTTGTTCACCTTGAGGTTGCGTATCATTGGCGAGAACAACGGCAAACACCCGACCGCGGTTGTGCGATCAGGGTGGTCCTCGGCGTCGAAGATTGGGGCGTGCTGGACCACTTCAGCGGCTTCTGAGCGTCGAACGACGGCTCCGCTGTTGTAATCTCGCGCGCCCACTGCTTGAGCTGGTGGTGAGAAGTATGCAACGAGGCGCCACCATCGATGCACATGGCCTCCGTAGCCTTCTGGAACACTTGCTCGCCGGACTCGTCATCCTCGTCATGATCATCGTCTTCTTGCATCTTGTCACGGCCCCGGGCGGGCCTCTCTTGCTGGTTGTCCTTGCCGCGCGACCTCCTTGGCCGCCACGCTTCTTGCCGGATCCCTCGGCACTGTCCTGACCCTTCTCCTAGTCCCGCCTCTCATACTCGGCCTTTTGCTTCTCAGCAAGCAGCTCGACTTGCCGGTAGTTCTAGAGGTCGTGGCCCTTGGTGCGGTGGATCTTGCAGTACTGCTTGTCGGAGCCCCCTGGCTTGTCGGCAGCTGCCAAGGCCCGGCAAGTGGCGCACCCGGTGATTTCTTTGCCGAGGTCATCTGCCTTAGCCCTTCTTGGCGGCGCCGGTGCTGTCGGATCCCTAGACGGCAAGCACGGCCTTGCCCTTGCGTTTCCTGTTGCGACGCCGGCGGTGTCTTCATCAGTAGAGTTGGTTTCCGCGCCGGTGTCCTCGCCGGGGTACTTCCTTCCTTCTTTAGCCCGGGCACACCTATTGGCCAAAACATAGAGTTCGGCCACATCCTTAACCTTGGTCATCGCCAGCTCTTCGCGCATCTTGCGGTTGCGCACGCTCTGATGGAACGCACTGATCATGGCAGCGGGATGAACATCGGGGATGTTGTACTGCACCCGGCTGAATCTCTGGATGTACTTGCGCAGGTTTTTCGCTTCCTTCTGGGGAATG